>NC_063055.1:436250-740000 GCF_018812025.1 Megalobrama amblycephala | reverse complement strand
ACATGAGATCCACCAATAGCAAACCACCACCATCCAATCAAAATCAAGCCTCGCCCTACATTTGTTCTTGTTTGCAAAGCAGTTTCACTCGCACATACGGCACAATAGGAGAAAGATGAGCGCAACTTCCCTTTCATGATGACTTTAAAACTCTAACACAACCATCTTTGTGGCAAGACACAGATTAAAATGTCGCAAATGTGTGTTCCTAATCGACAGAAACACCATGACATCAGATTAAACCCAATAAACACATCACACACACACACTCAAGCGGTGTCCAGATTGATGATTGACAGCTCTGATGAAACATCAACCGCCTCAAACCTCCAGAGGAGCGTCAGGCCCGAGCGACAGGCCTGTAATTAATTAAAGCAGTGCTTGACGAGCTGCCCTGTAATTGAAATGCCAGTAAATGATGTTTGTGCCCCTCCTACAGAGAAAGTCACTCATGTTAATAAACTAGAGGCTGGTAAACATGATATTGACCAGCACAGATGAATGAAACGAACGCAGGACTCATTTCTGTGAGGCAGATTTTACTAGGAAAGGGCCGAACGCAGAGACAATTCATCTGTTCTTCTTCACGTGCTGCTGAATAAATAACTCCTGCTGCTTCTGTCACACAGATCATTCGTGAAGGAGCCCGACGACAGCGTTTAAATATCACAACCTTTTCCATTCCTGCCAATCAGCGGAGAGTGACCGATCAAAATGACGGACAGAATCATCTGCACACAAACACTGAGAGAATCACGCGAGTTAAAATATAGTGGCGTCTGAAGGGTGTTTCATATAAACTTCAGAGAAATTAAAACAAAACAGAATTTGGTACAAAAAAAAAGTAAAGTGTATTTCATAGGGCTCTACAGTATATGCAGCTGCTATTTCTCGAAGCTTGTTTCCACCATTAAATAAAAAATTGCGACTTTATCTCACAATTCTGACTTTTTTTTCAAAATTGCGAGATATAAAGTCAGAATTTTCTTACTTGCAATGTTGAGTTTTATCATGTAATTCCGACTTTATAACTCACAATTCTGAATTTATCTCCAAATTTTGACTTTATCTCACAATTCTGACTTTATATCTCGCAACTCCGACTTTATATCTCGCAATTCCGACTTTATAAATCGCAATTCCGACTTTATAAATCGAAATTCCGACTTTATAACTCACAATTCCGACTTTATATCTCGCAATTCCTACTTTATAAATCGCAATTCTGACTTTATAAATCGAAATTCCGACTTTATAACTCACAATTCTGAATTTATCTCCAAATTTTGACTTTATCTCACAATTCTGACTTTATATCTCGCAACTCCGACTTTATATCTCGCAATTCCGACTTTATAAATCGAAATTCCGACTTTATAACTCACAATTCCGACTTTATATCTCGCAATTCCGACTTTATAAATCGCAATTCCGACTTTATAAATCGAAATTCCGACTTTATAACTCACAATTCCGACTTTATATCTCGCAATTCCTACTTTATAAATCGCAATTCCGACTTTATATCTCGCAGTTCTGACTTTATATCTTGCAATTCCGACTTTATATCTCGCAATTCCGACTTTATAAATCGCAATTCCGACTTTATAAATCGAAATTCCGACTTTATAACTCACAATTCCGACTTTATATCTCGCAATTCCTACTTTATAAATCGCAATTCCGACTTTATATCTCGCAGTTCTGACTTTATATCTTGCAATTCCGACTTTATATCTCGCAATTCCGACTCTTTATCATGCAATTCCTACTTTATAACTCACAATTCTGAATTTATATCTCGCAATTTTGACTTTATAACTCGCAATTCCAACTCTATATCATGCAATTCCGACTTTATAAATCGCAATTCCGACTTTATAACTCGCAATTCCAACTTTATATCTCACAATTCCGACTTTATATCTCGCAATTCCGACTTTATAAATCGCAATTCCGACTTTATAAATCGCAATTCCGACTTTATAACTCATAATTCAGACTTTATATCATGCAATTCCGACTTTATAAATTGCAATTCCGACTTTATAACTCACAATTCCGACTTTATATCTCGCAATTCCTACTTTATAAATCGCAATTCCGACTTTATATCTCGCAGTTCTGACTTTATATCTTGCAATTCCGACTTTATATCTCGCAATTCCGACTCTTTATCATGCAATTCCTACTTTATAACTCACAATTCTGAATTTATATCTCGCAATTTTGACTTTATAACTCACAATTCCGACTTTATATCTCGCAATTCCGACTTTATATCTCGCAATTCCAACTCTATATCATGCAATTCCGACTTTATAAATCGCAATTCCGACTTTATAACTCGCAATTCCAACTTTATATCTCGCAATTCCGACCTTATAAATCGCAATTCCGACTTTATAAATCGCAATTCCGACTTTATAACTCATAATTCAGACTTTATATCATGCAATTCCGACTTTATAAATTGCAATTCCGACTTTATAACTCACAATTCCGACTTTATATCTCGCAATTCCTACTTTATAAATCGCAATTCCGACTTTATATCTCGCAGTTCTGACTTTATATCTTGCAATTCCGACTTTATATCTCGCAATTCCGACTCTTTATCATGCAATTCCTACTTTATAACTCACAATTCTGAATTTATATCTCGCAATTTTGACTTTATAACTCACAATTCCGACTTTATATCTCGCAATTCCGACTTTATATCTCGCAATTCCAACTCTATATCATGCAATTCCGACTTTATAAATCGCAATTCCGACTTTATAACTCGCAATTCCGACTTTATCTCGCAATTCCGACTTTATATCTCGCAATTCCGACTTTATAAATCGCAATTCCGACTTTATAACTCATAATTCAGACTTTATATCATGCAATTCCGACTTTATAAATTGCAATTCCGACTTTATAACTCACAATTCCGACTTTATATCTCGCAATTCCTACTTTATAAATCGCAATTCCGACTTTATATCTCGCAGTTCCGACTTTATATCTCGCAATTCCGACTTTATATCTCGCAATTCCGACTCTTTGTCATGCAATTCCTACTTTATAACTCACAATTCTGAATTTATATCTCGCAATTCTGACTTTATAACTCACAATTCCGACTTTATATCTCGCAATTCCTACTTTATAAATCGCAATTCCGACTTTATATCTCGCAGTTCCGACTTTATATCTCGCAATTCCGACTTTATATCTCGCAATTCCGACTTTATATCTCGCAATTCCGACTTTATAACTCACAATTCCGACTCTTTATCATGCAATTCCGACTTTATAAATCGCAATTCCGACTTTATAACTCACAATTCCGACTTTATAACTCGCAATTCCGACTTTATCTCACAATTCTGACTTTATAACGTTATAATCTTTTTTTTTTCTCCGAATTGTGAGATAAATACCTTTTTTATTTTTTTATTTAACAGCGGAAACAAGCTTCCATAGTTATTAGATCAATCAGATGACAGAAAAACGACCATCTGCTTCATAAACATGTGGCCAATGGCAACTATATAGTGATAAAGAGAGAAAGATGCGACAGAAGCGATCTCTCTGAATAATCGAGACCTGTTACACTGAGGCTTCAAACTCAAATACGTATCAATATTAAATGAACTGTAGCTCAAATCGCACACTTATTCCTTCTACTCGACTCTCGGGTTTCTAAGTGTTTGTGTTTTCAGCAGGAGAAAAACACCACAAACACGAACGCTGCGACAGACATCCTCGTGTGATGATGTCTGATCATTGATTCACGAGAAGCGTCTCATGCGCAGCACGCTAAAGCTAATGTTTGGGAAGACACACGGACCTGCACGTCGTTACAGCTCCTCTTAATTGGATACAATGCTTTAAAGACTGGCAGTCACTCACCCTCATCTCAGTTAAGCCTCGCTAATCAGCAGCTCAGCGGACGAGAACAACACGAGCAGAACCCTAAACTCCCTCGACACACGCTTACAGACACATTCAGAAACTACAACCTGATGTTTCATCAGACAAAAACGTCTCGCACTGAAAGACAGCCATATCAGACACTAATTACTTGTAATTAAATGTTAATGTTAACTGAAAACGTATATAAAAAACCTTAACCCAGCTAACAAAAATATGCTCTAAGAATGTTTTGCTACCATTATTGTTATTTCTGAATTTTCTCTGAATGTTCAATACGTTTTTTAAAATGTCTGAAATGAAAACTCAAAACTATTAAATCAAATTTAACATATAAGAGGTCTTTGTACCATTAAAACATCCTGCAAGTTTCGTAGCTTAAAACGTATTTAATCAAGCGCCAAAAATGGCTCATTTTGATATTGTGGGATCTATGATGTCACACGTGCAAATACATTTGCATATACCCGCCTCCAGAGCAAGACAGCAACGAATAGTTATACATCATCACATCATAGGCCCCGCCCACTGGCATTCAGTCACCTGACAGCTGACATTTGCCCTCACTGGATGTGAGCGTCGCGTCAAAAGCAAATAGAACTCATTATAATAACTGATGCTGTCTACACTGAGACAATATACAGATGCGCTTGAGTATATGGATTATGTTTTCAAAACACTTACTCATGTGCAATAGTGAGTGATGCTATTTCCTATGCAGTGACGTTAGCCAATCATAACAGTGGGCGTTTACTGACACGCCTTAAAGGAGCCATACCTTAAAAACGGATCATTTCAGACAGATGGTCAGATTAATGAGGGTAGAAAATAAATGTTTTTCTGCATATGTATACATCAGGGAACATATTAAAATAATAAAAAGACTCATGACTCCTTTAAAATAACTATAGTATCTCAATGATGCTAAAATAACACACAGGAGCTTCGCTCTCATATTTCTCTTTCTCCCGAGGGATTTCCACAGCGACGGCTGTTCAATATCTCATTTCTTTACTGCGTCAGAAGACATTTGTGATGAGACACTCCTGATATCAGCTGTGTCATGTAATTTTTCTAATGGAGATTTCTCATTAATTTATCTTCTGGCATCATAGATCACAGGTCTGCGCTTCTTTCAAAGGTTACGCTCAGAGTCATTGTCTCAATGCGGGAGAAAAGCATCTAAATTGAATTGTTGGGTTACGTGAGCCGCATACAGAGTTTACGGAGCAGCTCCGCTCGTTCATTAGAGCCTGTAATTTAATTTTACTCTTAGAATAATTGGTGCTAATTTGAGGCGCTCATGAGGAGAATATAGAAAGTGACGTAAAGAGACGGCGAGACGGAGAAAACAACAACAACAATAGCAGGAATCATTATTCAGGATGGAGGGAAATGATGCACCGTCTCCAGAGGAACATGTTACTGCTCAAAACCAGTTTATACGGCACTCATCGTTCAGAGTGCTTTACATGGAGAAGAATCAATAAACATATATAGAAAAGGGCTCAGGAGACGTGGATGAGATCTCGGTTATTCTCAAAGATCCCTTTTCCAGGATGATATTGAACTCATATTGGATTCGCTGGATGACAAAATGATTTAAACTATAGTTAATCTAACCTAATTAAACTGCTACAAACACAAAATCAAGGTGCAATGTTATTTTTTTTGTTTTTACCATACAATGCTGCAGAGATGAAGTACTTTTGTAGGCCAAAACCTGAAAAACAAGTTGCATTTTAGCACTTTCATAAACTTTTGTTGGTCTCAGAGCTCATTTTCTGCATTAATCCAAAAAAAGGCAATGGAAAAATCCTGTTGGGTTTTTGTCGAGGGAACAAGGGTGATGGTACAACCTATGAAAATACTGTTGTTTTACTAAAGAAGACCTATTATGTCCCTTTCACAAGATGTAATATCAGTCTCTGGTGTCTCCAGAATGTGTCTGTGAAGTTTCAGCTCAAAATCCCCCACAGATCATTTATTATAGCTTGTCAAATTTGCCCCTATTTGGGTGTGAGCAAAAACACGGCATTTTTGTGTGTGTCCCTTTAAATGCAAATGAGCTCCGCTTTCCAGAAGAGGGCGGAGCTTTAACAGCTCAACAACAACAAAGCTGGAGAATCTCACGCAGCCAAAATGACGAAAGTGTTCAGCCTTACATTGTTCAAACCGGAGTCGACACTGATGGAGAGACTCAGGAAGAAGTTACAACTTTTAGGACGTTTCTGAACGGTTAGTGGATAAATTGATGTAGTTCCTGTGGAGTTGATTCAACTGCCGTCATGCAAAAAGTCTTCAAATCAAAAATGAACCCAATACTGGAAAATCCGCATGAGAGATGCAGTACAAGAAGAAACAACAACACGTGCAAAAGTCTTCACCCCCCCTATATGAAGCGCCTGACAGAACCTTGATTTTCTCTCAGTTCAGGCCTGATGCATGCAGAGATTGTATCTGGAGATTGCAGCCCATGGCCAGAGGTTCTGCCGGATCTTCCGGAGCCGTTCAGAGGTGTTGATGTGCTGGAATGGCTTTAACAGGAACCCGTTTCTCCCAGGAGCAAACGCTCCGACACAAAGAGACTCAAAGCTGTCAGCAACATCTCAGCGCTGAACGCCCGCCGCCAGGATTATGCTTCCTTTCAGATAAAACCCTCCGCTGCTGCAAAATAAACAGCAGCACTAAAGCAGCTTACGCTCCAGACGCCAGAAATTGCATTCTGATATCGCAAAGTGGAAGTTTTGACTTTAAAACAGCCCTTGAGGATTCCTGACGGAGAAAATGAGCATCAGCTCACCGTGAAAAATCATCCGAAGGCCTGGAGTGTTTGTGTGAGAAGAGCAGAACAAAGAGCCGTTATCACATCAGAGGCAGGGGAGCGTTCATTATAAACCTTCAGCCAACAATCATCCAATGTCTGACTGTTAAAGACTCGCTTCACTCAGAAATGATCATTCTGTCATCATTTAAACCTCTATAACTCATTTACTCACTCGTCACTTTTGCAAACTATTCTAAAAGATCCAGGGAAAATGTTTTTAAATAAACACTCTAAAAATGCTGGGTTAAAAACAACCCAAGTTGGGTTGAAAATGGACAAACCCAGTGATTGGGTTGTTTTGACCCAGCGGTTGGGTTAAATGTTTGACCCAACATGCTGTGTAGTTTTATTGAACTCAACTATTGTTTAAAAATGACTGTATGTCTGGCTTAAAATGAACCCAAAATTAAAATTGAGACATAATTACTAGAGGCAACAATAATAATCAAAAGGTAAACATATATTAATAAGCAATTTAATAAATGTTTAATTATTATTCATTAAACTTATTAATAATTTCCAACCTATTTTGGGTTCATTTTAATCAAGAAATACAGTAATTTTTAAAGAATAGTTGAGTTAAATAAAAATTGCCCAATTGCTGGGTTTGTCCATATTTAACCCAACTTGGGTTGTTTTTAACCCAAGCAATTTTTAGAGTGAAGACAAAAGTTTGGAAACATTACTATTTTTAATGTGTTTGAAAGAAGTCTCTTCTGCTCATCAAGGCTGCATTTATTTGATGAAAAATACAGAAAAAACAGAAATATTTTGAAATATTTTTACTATTTAAAATAATTGTTTTCTATTTCAATAGACTTTAAAATATATTTTATTTCTGCAGATGCAAAGCTGAATTTTCAGCATCATTACTCCAGTCTTCAGTGTCACATGATCCTTCAGAAATCATTCTAATATGATGATTTATTATCAATGTTGGAAACAGTTGTGCTGCTTAATATTTTTTTATGACCTGTGATACTTTTTCAGGATATTTTTTTGATGAATAAAAATCTAAAAAAGAAAAAAAAAAGAACATAGGAAATAGTTAATATACCGTTAAAAAAGTTTGAGTTCAGGGATGTGTTAAAATGATAAAGTGATAGTAAAGATTTATATTGTTATTGCTATTTTGAATAAATGCTGTTCTTTTTAACATTTTGTTCATCGATGAATCCTGAAAAAGTAGGGATGGACCAACATGAAAATTTTGGCCGATAACCGATAATTCTTTATATTTGAAAGCCAATAACCGATATATTGGCCGATAAATCTAAATCCAAAGTTTTATATAATTTTTGAAAGCCTGACTACAAAAACAAAAGTGTCACCATTAAAAGCCATGTCCCAAACACACAATTATAATATTATGTAGCTTATATGACAGACTTGTGCTGCACATGTTGAGCTTAACTGTATTTTTCTTTTTGAAGTGATTTTTAATCATATTTCAAGCAATTCATAACCATCATGTGGACAGTGTGAATCTGAAGGAAATAATCCATTATTTATCAGCTTTAATATATCGGCCAAATTTTCTTATCGGGCCGATAACGATAACATTAAAAATGAATATATATCGACCGATACCGATATGGTGGCCGATATATTGTGCATCGCTAGAAAAAAGTATCACAGGTTCCAAAAAAATATTAATCAGCACAACCGTTTCCAACATTGATAATAACTGAGCATCAAATCATCATATCAGAATGATTTCTGAAGGATCATGTGACACTGAAGACTGGAGTAATGATGCTGAAAATTCAGCTTTGATCACTGGATATAAATTACACTTTACTATATATTCACAAAGAAAACAAATATTTAACATTACAAAAATATTTCACATTTTTACTGTATTTTGATCAAATAAATGCAGCCTTGCTGAGCAGAAGAGACTTAAAAATAGTAATGTTTCCGGTACTGTATATAAAACAAAACTTATCAGGTACAAACATCATCCAATAAGAGTTTTTAAAACCAATCCATCACAATCCACTAGTCAAACATGTATTTAATTTCAGGAATAAATGGTTTTCCCAGTGGAGCTCCAGCCATTAAACTCGCTTAAATGAGCCGCAGACACAATCTCCCTAAAATTATCATCTCATTCAGCCGCTTTTGTCCACGTCGTTTATCATCGTTGACCGGACGGGTCATTCTCTGTCTCAGCGCTGAGATAATCGGAGCGTCTCTGACGCCGTTCACGCAGACGTAATATCCATAAAGATAAGTCCCAGAATCCCTCATTGCTTGTGTCTGAACTAGGGTTAACTCAATCTAAAATCATCAAAAATCATTTTATACTTGAAATAAAACTAAATAGACATGAAAAATTACCAAAACTTTGAATAAAATGAAAAAAAAAAGCACAAATGGGAAAGTTTAAGGTGAAAAGTCACAATACAAAAATAATACCTGAATAATACTCAAAAATCATTGTTCATTACAGCTTCTCCCAGTAATACCTGAGGAATGAGATCGCTGAATAATGTAAAGCGGCGTAATGGAATTGAGGAGCTGCTTAAGTTCAAATATCCACTCAACTAATGAATCCGGCGCGGATCATCCGCTCGCAGAGAACCATCGCAGGATCCTTTATTTCCTTCAGGAACAATGAGACACACCAGCATACGACACAAACACCAGCACCGACAGAGGAAACGTGATTCACAGCCGCTTTTACTGAATGTTTTCACATCAGCAAATGAACCAATCAGAGATGAACAAATGCTTCATGCGTCCGACGCTAAATAACAAGCAGTTTGAGTTATAGTCAAGATATTTCAGTCTCTGGTTCTTCTGAACCGCAGCAGCACGTCAGTCACATGGTGTTTACATGCACCATTATTCAAATGTTGGTTTGGTGGTTCTTAAAAACGCTTGAGTCAAAGTCTGTCATCAGAATGATTTGGTTTAATTCACACGATTGTGTTCCCAAACACCAGCATCCGAACGCAAGAGAGCGACTGACGCTCTCAGACCAACTCATTTATGATGGAGGGAAAAAAGAGCAACTTCCACTTTTATTACTGATATTTTGCACCAGGAAGTGATGATTTAGTTCTCTTGAACACATGAGATGAAAACGCTGCTTTATTAACACAAACGTTTCCTCATCTCACTGTTTATCTCATCATCCCACTAGTTTGGTGTGTTTTTCCTCTAAGCAGGAAGCACACGAGGACACAGGAAGTCAAGACACCATCGGTCACATGACACCTCCAGCGAAGAGTGAACTTACGAGAGTGTTTGTGACGTGTGCTGAGGTAAATCCCAGAGCAGCAGATTATAGTGTCTCTATCTGAGGGAACAGACGCCCCTCCAGCGCTGCTCCTTTATTTCACTCAACGGGATTAAAGCCAGAGAATCCGTCAGCGTTCCCATCAGCGAGGGAGTTTTCTTCAGCTACACTCTTGGAGAAGGCCACATTATGCTCTTTTACAAAGTCAAACAGGGTTTCCTGCTTGAATGTTCATTATTTTCCTCCATTGTTGCAGCTCCTCTCTTCCCAGTCTGTCAGTAACGCTCCCGTCTCTATGAAGCTCCGCCTTCTGAAAAGCACAATGTGCTCTCATTGGTCGGCCGGAGCAGCGTGTTGTGATTGGTGTTTGGGAAATGTCCCGCCCCTTACCATAACCGCCAGTTACTAACTAACTCAACCAGGCCCCGCCCCTTTATTCTGCACATTAATTATTTAAATGAGGAACTTTGTGAAGAAAACTCAATGGAGCTCAGAAACAGTGACACTGATATAGAGAAGAACTTTTTCATGCTCAAACAGCAACATTACACACTAAAGACAGATGAACATGTAGAAAACGTAGAAATGATCTGGAGTCAGTCATGTGACGTGTGTGAACGCTGCTGTTTCCCGATCTGATGCTTCTAAAAGCGTCAGTGTTCCTGTTGAATTCACTCCTCACATCCCACACCGCTGACTCCTCCACAACACAACAACACATCTGAGACGCACAATCCTTCATCATGAGGACATTCTCATGACTGACAGATCTCACACACACACACACACACACACACACACACACACACTGGGGGTCCTTGACTATGATTTGACTTTTTAACTTTAGTTAGTGTGTAATGTTGCTGTTTGATCATAAACAACATCTGCAAAGTTACGACGCTCAAAGTTCAATGCAAAGAGAGATATTTTCTTTTACAGAAATCACTTTTTAAGGACTACAACGAGCTTCTTCCCGGGTTAGTGACATCACAAACCCTAAAATTTACATAAACCCCGCCCCCGAGAACACACAACAAAGGGGGCGGGGCCATGTTGGGCTGCTTTAGAGAAGAGGAAGAGTTGTTTTTGTAAATGCCGTCATTTTACGCCGGACTGCTTCACAAACGAGGGTCAATTCAACACAAAAGATGAACATGACGGCACATGCTAGTGGATGAGTTGAATCAACTCCACAGCAACTACATCAATTTATCCACTAACCATTCAGAAACGTCTAAAAGTTGTAACTTCTTCCTGAGTCTCTCCATCAGTGTCGACTCCGGTTTGAACAATGTAAAGCTGAACACTTTCCTCATTTTGGCTGCGTGAGATTCTCCAGCTTTGTTGTTGTTGAGCTGTTAAAGCTCCGCCCTCTTCTGGAAAGCGGAGCTCATTTGCATTTAAAGGGACAAACACAAAAACGGCGTGTTTTTGCTCAGACTGAATCAATGATGTCACATCCTTCTGACAGTAAGTGCACATCAGCAGACTGACTGACAGAAATCATTCTGTCATCATTACCGTCATTCAAACCTGTAACAAAAAATACTTCACCAGTCCACACTGACTTTCACTGAATGGACTACAAAACAGATATATCTCTCCAGTATGTGAGTAAATGATGACATAATGTGGATGTTTTGACTGAACTTTCCCTTTAAAGACATGAATTCAGTTCTGAACACCTGATGCGGCTCTTCTTCTGCTCTGAGGAGGGAAATAAAGCCGCTCTTCACACACGGATGAGCATGTGGGTCACAGATAGCGCATTGGGGCCGAACACGGGGGTGATTTGTGGTCAGTAATGGGGCATCCTGAGCTCTTTGTCTCGGGCCCCTCGCCTCCCCACGTGATCCACACTGACGCCTTTGTCCAAAACCCATTGAAAACCAGTCTCAACCAGGACCACCAATTAGCAGAGCCCCATGGGGTCCCGCGTAACACTCCCAGCATGCTCTGCATGACAGTGGATCAGGCGTTTGCCCACCGCATCCGGAGGAACGGCGTAAGACGAGCTCTGTGACCGCGAGCGGCTCGGGACGGAGGAAGGTGACGCCAGCGCTCGCATAATCACGTGTGATTGTCTTACACCGTCCACCTCCGTCATCCAGAGCACTAGATGAGATTACCGGAGGATTCTGCCCTCAAACACACAGTAACAAGACTGAGAGCTGAAACACAAACCAACTTCACTTCAGATATCAATTAAAACCCTCCATTGAATGACTCTATTGTCTTCTGAAGAGCTGCTTTACAGCAGAATCTGAATTAGACTCCAAAAGATGCTGAGTTCAAAACAACCCAAGTTCAAACCCAAGGACGAACACAGCGATTGGGATGTATTAACCCAGCGTTTGGGTTGTTTTAACCCAGCGGTTGACATGTTTTAACCCAGCGGTTGGGATGTATTAACCCTGTGTTTGGGTTGTTTTAACCCAGCGATTGGGATGTATTAACCCAGTGTTTGGGTTGTTTTAACCCAGCGGTTGGGATGTATTAACCCAGCGGTTGACATGTTTTAACCCAGCGGTTGGGATGTATTAACCCAGCGTTTGGGTTGTTTTAACCCAGCGTTTGGATTGTTTTAACCCAGCGGCTGGGATGTATTAACCCAGCGTTTGGGTTGTTTTAACCCAGCGTTTGGATTGTTTTATCCCAGCGGCTGGGATGTATTAACCCAGCGTTTGGGTTGTTTTAACCCAGCGGTTGGGATGTATTAACCCAGCGTTTGGGTTGTTTTAACCCAGCGGTTGACATGTTTTAACCCAGCAGTTGGGATGTTTTAACCCAGCAGTTGGGATGTTTTAACCCAGCGGTTGACATGTTTTAACCCAGCGTTTGGGTTGTTTTAACCCAGCGTTTGGGTTGTTTTAACCCAGCGGTTGACATGTTTTAACCCAGCGGTTGACATGTTTTAACCCAGTGATTTGGGTTGTTTTAACCCAGCGGTTGGGATGTATTAACCCAGCGTTTGGGTTGTTTTAACCCAGCGGTTGACATGTTTTAACCCAGCGTTTGGGTTGTTTTAACCCAGCGGTTGGGATGTATTAACCCAGCGTTTGGGTTGTTTTAACCCAGCGGTTGACATGTTTTAACCCAGCGGTTGGGATGTATTAACCCAGCGTTTGGGTTGTTTTAACCCAGCGGTTGACATGTTTTAACCCAGCAGTTGGGATGTTTTAACCCAGCAGTTGGGATGTTTTAACCCAGCGGTTGACATGTTTTAACCCAGCGTTTGGGTTGTTTTAACCCAGCGTTTGGGTTGTTTTAACCCAGCGGTTGACATGTTTTAACCCAGCGTTTGGGTTGTTTTAACCCAGCGGTTGACATGTTTTAACCCAGCGTTTGGGTTGTTTTAACCCAGCGGTTGACATGTTTTAACCCAGCGGTTGGGATGTTTTAACCCAGCGGTTGACATGTTTTAACCCAGCGTTTGGGTTGTTTTAACCCAGCGGTTGACATGTTTTAACCCAGCGTTTGGGATGTTTTAACCCAGCGGTTGACATGTTTTAACCCAGCGGTTGGGATGTATTAACCCAGCGGTTGGGATGTATTAACCCAGCGGTTGACATGTTTTAACCCAGCGGTTGGGATGTATTAACCCAGCGTTTGGGTTGTTTTAACCCAGCGGTTGACATGTTTTAACCCAGCGGTTGGGATGTATTAACCCAGCGTTTGGGTTGTTTTAACCCAGCGTTTGGATTGTTTTAACCCAGCGGCTGGGATGTATTAACCCAGCGGTTGACATGTTTTAACCCAGCGGTTGGGATGTATTAACCCAGCGTTTGGATTGTTTTAACCCAGCGGTTGGGATGTTTTAACCCAGCGTTTGGGTTGTTTTAACCCAGCGGTTGGGTTGTTTTAACCCAGCAGTTGGGATGTATTAACCCAGCGGTTGGGATGTATTAACCCAGCGGTTGGGATGTTTTAACCTAGCGTTTGGGTTGTTTTAACCCAGCGGTTGGGATGTTTTAACCCAGCGGTTGGGATGTATTAACCCAGCGGTTGGGTTGTTTTAACCCAGCGGTTGGGATGTTTTAACCCAGCGTTTGGGTTGTTTTAACCCAGTGTTTGGATTGTTTTTACCCAGCGGTTGACATGTTTTAACCCAGTGATTTGGTTTGTATTAACCCAGCGGTTATTTGTTCACCCTTTGATTATTATTGTTGCCTCTAGTAATTATGTGTCTGATTTTTAATTTCCGACATATTTTGGGTTCATTTTAAGCCAGACATATAGTCATTTTTAATCAATAGTTGAGTTAAATAAAACTACCCAGCACATTGGTAAAACATTTAACCCAACCGCTGGGTTTGTCCAACTCAGCATTTTTAGAGTGCATCATTGATTGCGTTTATGATTGTGAAGCTGCTTTGAAGCGATCTGTACTGTATAAAGCGCTGTAGAAATAAAGCTGACTTAACTTGATTTACTGTAAAGCTGTTTTGAGGAAACTTGTATTGTATTTAGCGCTAATGTAAATAAAGCTGAAAACTGAAATAACACCAACTTGACACTTGTTGAATGACAGAAGATAAATGCAATTTTAGCTTCAGTTCGGCTTTAATTCACGTCAAACATTAATGTGATGAAATACAGTTCATCATAATCCTGGGCTGACTGACCTCCGTCCTAGTGACCTTTGACCTGCACTAGTGTGTGTGAGAACGCGACGGCACTCCAGCCGTGTTGCTGGGAGACACGCAGCCAACATGCGACTATTCCATCCATTAAACGGATGTATGTTCCTGCTGCTGCGCTTTAATGAAGCGTCTGAATAATGAAGAAGAGCAGGATTCTTCTGGTTCTGCTTCAGGGTTCGTTTGATTCTGAACTAAAGCAGCATGAGTTCGACTGTTCGGGTCTTCATCTGAAATCATCACACCTGAAACACGTCTGCAGTTCAGAAGAACGAGTGTGTTTAACCCAAATAAGAGGAAACGTTTCAGGAAAACAGGTTTCTGAAGGTCGTGAGTTTGATTATCAGAGTCTAAAGACAAGAGAGAGCAGACAGAGACTTCCTGTGGCCTCGGAGTCAAATGTTTTGTCTACACACACACACACACACTACCACATAAAATCTTAAATCTGCTTTTCTTATAGAAACCAGTTAATTCAGTTTAGTGTCAAAGTTTTAGTCAAACTCTCACACTAGATCTGATCTGAACACACACAGACAGTGATACTCCTTCACTGCAGCTCTATCATGTTTCTCTGTATTGTTGACGGCAATCCCAGTGATTGTTCCTGACATGTCGTGCATTACAGAATGGGAAGTTCCACATGAATCCAGCTCTTGTTAACTGTTTAACCATTAACCAGCAGCGGCAGTGAAGCGAACAGCCGGCGCTCCGCTCGTTAGACGAGGCTCAATTAAGCCGCGTTTATTTGACACACTGTCACATTCCATACGGACGCCTGGACGATGAACGGCTCTTTTCATTACAGTAACCTGGGAAAAAAGGTCCAGAGCAATTAGCATATGAAAACCGTGGAGTCGCACAGATAAACGGCTGCGAGCGAAAGCGTCTTCAGCAGGATATTGAGTTACTGAAGAACCAGCGACTCTGGGTTTATACGAGCTCATCTCACATCAGATCTGGACTCTGTTATATGGATCTATCCGTGTGGATCGCTGGAGATCGTCATCACTTCACACAAATACAAACTGAAATCTCACAGCAACAGAAACTCCCTGAAATCAATCCCTGAATCAGACACTCGCCATCTGATCTTCATCTGACGCTCCTCGTGAAGCTCAATGACTGAGACGCTCTCGAGTTTCAGCCTGCAACTGTTACCTTAAAGAGCTGTTTTTTACTTGACTTAACCCAGAAAAAACTGTTTTGTTGGTATAAATTAAAGTGGAGGTTGATTATGATTTCATTTTTGAACAATGTATGGCTGAACACAATCCTCATTTTGTCTGCGTGAGATTCTCCAGCTTTGTTGTTGTTGAGCTGTTAAAGCTCCGCCCTCTTCTGGAAAGGGGGCGGGAGCAGCAGCTCATTTGCATTTAAAGGGACACACACAAAAACAGCGTGTTTTTGCTCACACCCAAATAGAGGCAAATTTGACAAGCTATAATAAATGATCTGTGGGTTATTTTGAGCTGACTTATATTACATCTTGTGAAAGAGGCATTATAGGTCCCCTTTAATGTGTTTAGGTTGATTCAGTAATATTAAATCATATTTTTGACGAATAAAACCAGTTAATTTAGATGTTATCATTTTGTGTTATGGAACTAAATTATATTTGTGCAGTAGTTATAATCCATTTATTCGATTTTTTAGACTTTTAGACTTTTCCAACTAAAACTATCATAAATCTTGAATGCTTTGGAGCTCGTTTTAAAGAAGATACTTGACAGATTATTTCTGAAGTGAAAAATACACAAAAATACTATTTTCATATCTTATATGAAATACATATTTTCCAAAACATGATATACTCTAAAACTGTGAGGGTACGTTTACACAACAACGATGTACTAAAAACGGAAACGTTTTTCCTTTCCATGATTCGTGTATAGATGACAACGTCGTCAAACCGATCCCCGTTCACACGGATTCACGTAAAACAACTAAAAATGCTGTATTATGCATGCCAGGCCAGTAGTGGGCGATGCCACTTTGTAAAGAAACACTTCGAGCCTATAGACTGCATGTGTAATACGCATGCTCATAACGTCACCGTTTTCACGTTTTTGTAGTTTACACTGAGACAATAACGCTACTGTTTTCAAAAACTTGCACTTTGAATCCCATTTTCAAAATCTGCATTGTCGTGTAAATGAATGGCCAAAACGCATAAAATTTTTTCCATTTTTAGTTGTCATGTAAACGGCCCCTAAATAAGTTGCGCTCCAAATTTGAGGTTGATATGTCAAAAAATGAGCTTTCAGTAAGATTTTGTTTGGCCGCAGTACCAGATGGTTCCACTAGGTGAAATTCATCTCCCATTCGTTTCCAAAGAGAACATTTCTGACCACGAATAATCAGTGTGACTATTTTTTTTTTCAGGATACTCAGTAAGTTTAAGACACGACGCTTCCGTTCATACAGTATCTGCTGCGAATATGCCGCTATTATCATATAATTTAGAATTATTATTTTTTAAATTATATTTCCTACTTGTAAAAGTGCAAGACAGATCTTCTGTATTGTGACGTGCATTCGTGTAACAGATTACTGAAAAAGAATAAATGTAGGGCGGGGCTTGGTTCTATGCGTCAGTTGTTGATTGGATGTTGAGATGTGGGGGCGTGGCAGTGTATGCAGATGAGCGTGAGATTGAGTTTAAGTACTCTAAATGATTGGAGGCTTTCTAATTAGGTCAAACATTTTTAAACAAGATCTATAACATGCATTAATAAAATAGTCGAATTTTCATTTCATGCAGACTTTAAATGGTTAATGTTGAGATCAGTACCAGATGCTTTGTGCTGTAATATAAAATCAAGTCGACTAATTAAAGCAATCCTTGTGTGGCTATAAAAGAGCAAACTCAGTGACACGACGTGAACTCTGCAGCACAACATCCACTGTGTCCATTTACAAACAAGCGACACGCTTGTCCAAACCGTTCTTGAGTAACGCAGCGATGAATGCAGCCATTGTGTCGCTCTCATTCCAGAGACACGGCGTCTTATCTGCTGATGAAGCGTTGTTTGTTTTAGCTGCTCGCTCGTACTCAAACACGCAGACGGGCCGACGGTGGGAGATCAAAGACAGGTGTGCCGCGGCTCATATGTAGGTCAGATTTGGCGTATATCTGGAGACTGTTGCTGCAACCCTTAAATTAGCCGAGCGACGCGGCCTGCTACAACACAAGATGGACGACCGGCTGTTTGCTGACGAGGCCGTTTCTCTTATCAAGCTGAAATGCAGGAGGTTTCTGAAAGCTGAGTGAAAATGACAGCTTATTTAGGAATTACATCTAACAGGCAAACGTCTTTCCGTGTGCTATAAAAACTGCGGCATCACGAGGAATAAACAGCTGCAGCTTTGACGAAGAACAGAGATGATTATGAGGCAAAAACAGAAGCACAGAGAGACGTTTGTGATGAAAGGGCTCATGGGAGGCATATGTGTAACAGATCTGCCCCGGTTCAGAGGAAGGAAACGCTGCCGGCCGCTCCTTTGAGAGGTGATAAGTGTTTCTGTGTCGTTTCTGACGGACGGGCTCGAGCCGAACACTGGGAGTCTTGTGGTCGCACGTATATGAGCCACATGGCTGCAATTTGTTGGTACATGTGGAATGAATGCGAACACAGCGGCGTTATTGTGAGATTCAATCACAGCCGCCGTGTGTTTACATGCTCTGCCGACGGCAGGAAAAGCTTCATCACAAAGCCAACAAGAATAACAAAACATACGCAAACAAATCTGTGAGATTATGTGAACTGAGACGCGGGCCGCTAATCCACGATAAAATCCTTTCAGATGAATATCTGCCTGAGGAACATGAAACGTTCAGCCGGAATCTGTTTGCATCTCTTAATTGCGCATGAATTCTATTCAACAGGGAACATTCTCAGAACGTTCTTCCAGTAACGTTAGGAGTTATCTGGTCTTTGAACATTCAAAGCACATTCAGATATAATGTGTTCATAACTTCCACAGAACATTTATTTTCGTTCGCTGGGATTCGCTCGTCGACGATGTTTTAATGTAGCGGCATTCTCCGAAGCTCCACCTGCTCGTCAGAGATGATCTCATGAACTTCAAAGACTCTTCAGAGCGTTTCATCTGTCTGTAGTTCAGAAGCTCAGGTCAGAGAGACGCCGTAAATCACAGCAGAACGACAAACGTCTCCATTCAGGAGAATATCTCATGATTAAAGCGTCTGCATGCCTAAAAATACCCACTAGAAGAACAGCGAGGTGCGGATCTGCGGGATATGAAGAAATGATCCTTCTGTCATCATCACTGAGCATGTTTACATACACTGATAACTATTGAATTAACCAGTGTTGCCAACTGCTTTCAATTGAAAGTAGCTAAATCTGATCGCTAAATGTCACTAGATGACGTCATAATGGAGATTTCACTGATTTATAGGGTCAATGACGTGACGGGTCATTTTTTTGTCCAAAGGCCTTAATTATTGTAAAAAAGCAAAGATTTGACATCTAAAGTGTGTAAGGCAGTACAACTAGATATTTTGCTTCATATAAAGGTATTTTAAAGATTTTGAAGTGTCGAAAGGTCATTTGGTTTAACCGTCCAACCGTTTATTTGTGATTAAAATATCTTAAAATGTAATAAATGTATATATATTTTTTATTTTTTTATAACATCATATATCAACATAGTGCAAAATGGTATTAAAATTATGTGTAGAAGTCGTTGCTTTGTTATGAGAAAGAATGCCTGACATTGATGTCATTCGGAGTAACCAATATAAAGGGACCATTTTGGATCAAGTCATGCAGTCAGTATCATGTGACAGGATGTGACATCATTCAGACACCTGCAAAGGACCACATGGTCGTGAAACAAAGTAACTAACTCTCTCTCTCAACTATTTGATAAATTCATGTTTTCACTTGATCATACGCATGTCCCGAAACATCAAGTCATTCGGTGCAACCGCTATAAAACATGGAAAATGATGTAATATTTTAAAAACTTGTACTAAATATAAAATGTTTGATTGTCCTTTTGCTAGATATCAGCTGTTAGCATTGTTTGAAAATATTGTCATTCGGTAAAACCGAAAATTTGGTTAAACCGAATGACTTTTTTGGTGACAAATTTTGTCCATCTTGTAAAAAATGACAAAAGCAGTGTTCATTTATTATAAAAACCAAATAATCTCATTGTTAACACTTAATAAAACTTCAAAATTAGTTATATCTTCATTATGTTTATTTACACTTTTAAAAACCTTATTTGCCAATGACCCAAAAATGAGTGAGATCAGAATCTAGATGAGGTTTGTCCAGGAAGTTGCTAGATTTGTCGCTAGGCTTTTTAAAAAAATGTCTCAGCTGCGTCCCAATTCGCATACTATGCGTCCTAAATAGTATTCGAAAAAAGAATTAGTATGTCCCAAATCGTAGTATGTTGAAATGAGTATTCCAAAGATACCCGGATGGTGTACTTTTTCCGGTTAAGCCGGGGACACACCTAACGATTAGCTGAAACATTCTAAGACTGAACTGAACACACATACCGATTGTTTCCTTCAACTGGAGCCGATTTTAATCGTTGACAGTCGGAGAAGAACACAAACGTTTACGATTGAGACCGCTGCTAAGCAACACACTGTGCGCGGGATCTTGAAAATGGATGTAAACAAACAGCTGGCGCTCTTCTGCAGCTATATTTGTGCGGAAAATAACAAAAAAAAGAGGAAAACGCGCACTTTGTTTTCAACAGAGAGAATTTGAGGTGAGTAAACTTTGGTAAATTAATCTATTTTTAGAGCTTGCACTCCGGTGGTGTCGCCGTTGTTAAGCAACGATAAGCTGCGATCCTCAATGAAGCTTGTTCGACTTGAAACGGCACTGTACAGACCAATAAATTACCACAGAAGTAAATGATACTACCACAATGCGACCTCAAAGGGCACTTTCACTTTCGCGATCAAAGGGGCAGGGCTCTTTATATTCTCTCTGTATATATTGTATCATTAACTGTTAATTTTGTATCCGTATCTTTCCAGATAAATAATATATATACAAAACATGATAAAAAAAAGTCTAACGTTAGTCATTATCTTTATCACTTGTTGCCCCCCTATTGGCTGGTGCCCCAGGACACTAGCCCAATCCCGTCTATGGATAATCCGGTCCTGTACCTGATACGTTCAAAGCTTCCGCAATAGCAGCCCAGCTTCTTTCCTTATCACTTCTATTATGGTACGTTATTCCTTCGAAGATATGTTGTATTCGTACTCTTGCCAGAGTTCAACCAGTTTTTCTTCCATACCGGTTGTCCAATGTGTATTTATGTTGCAAACGTTTTTTGACGCCATTTCGCCGCTTGTTTACAATCGCCTGACACAGTCTCCAAGGAAACAGAGACGTCATCGGTCGCAAATATTATGCTGCCTTCACGTGCTCTCAGCGCTATTGTAAAAATGACTTTCCTTTCGAAACTTGAATGCGATTTGCTCGTAATCACTACTTCAGAAATGGGAATTATCAAATTTGAGAAGAATCTTTGCGAGGAGGACTGGCAATGACTGTTTCTAAAAATTCTAAGACTAGAATCGTTAGACGCAGCACACTGCACGATTTTAAGCACCAACTGTAAACACCGACTGAACGCAACTGGCTCTGACTCGGCGCGATTGGACATGATCAGTCGTAAGTATCAAATTACATTCATAATCGGCCTTACAATCGTTAGGTGTGTCCCCGGCTTTAGAATTCGAAGTGCAGATCCGTGCACACTTCTAACGGCTAATATTGCCCATAACACATTGCGCTGTGGACGAGGATTCGATTAGAACTACAAATACGAATAAAAAGTGTTTAAAAACTACAAACATGACGGACGTGCGAGGTACGACGGTTAAGATAAAGGGGCTTGAATGATTAATAAGCAGTGTCTAACCTGACAAAAAGATATTTATTAAATGTTATCCACATTATATTTCATCTGCAACAGCATTGTGAACTTTTATAACGATGTGTTTGGTCATTAACTTTTAAATGCATCATTATGCAAAGATGAGGAGAGTTCTCTGCATGAAAGACCCATGACTGGCAGATCAACGTGCGACTACATTTCTCTCCGAAACGGTAGGAAAATAAATTTAATTCAATGTGGAGGATTTTAACTGTGACAAGATGATTGACAGGGTAGTTTAAACAATTACAGGTTGAGTAACTAAGCAACAGAACGTCCGTTAAAGACGCATCTTATGACGAGGTAGTATGTCCCCAAAACTTGCATACTCTTCTACTACACACTCAAAAGTATGTACTTTTTCTTTACAAAAACAGTACATACTTTTAGGACGTAGTATAAGTAGGCGAATTGGGACGCAGCATCAAAAAGGGGCAAGGGAGTCGCTAACTCTAGTGATAAAATCGTTCAATCAGCAACACTGGAATTAAACTGTTGACCCGCTTTACATGCAAACCAATAACCCGGCAACGCTAGTAATAAACAATACTTTGTGAGATAGTATTCTGACTGAACCGCTTTGTTTGCAAGAGATCAGAAGAACACGTTTTTATCATTTCTTGGGTCTATAAAGAGTCGGAGTTTGTGATATATTTCCTGCCGCAGACACCGTGTCTTAACCAGACGCGACACGTGATGATTCTAGTTTAGTAACGGTTTCTATTTTTCTGCGACGTCGCGGCTGGAACAACAACATAAAGTATGGCAATGATAATCTCAGGTAATGTTTATGTGCTTTATTTAATGTTAAATGCGTTTGAATATCATTTTGTGTGTCTTTTATAGTCGCACCGAAAGCAACAACAGACAATTCACCTCAGATCTTCAAAATAAATAAAAGGAAACAAGAACGTTCAAACGATCAACTCATTGTGAACAGACAAGTGTATTCGATGACAAAGATTGTTTCAGTAACTCAGTATGTATTTTTAATAATGTTAAAATGGTGTAATATTCATGAATTTGATCATGTAGCCATTTCTATGGCAGGCCAAAAGGTTCAAAAACACGTGAATTGTAACACGTCAAACAATATGTGTTAAATTAAATATGTGTACAACACACAAACAATACAAGTATTTTACGTATTGTTGACGTTAAAATTCATTTGTTTTTTTTTAACCTTTTGGCCTTCAGTACATTTTGTTGTGAGTGCCGTTGGAGCTTGATGAAAGAGCCCGCCCACACGCTCTTCTGATTGGCTGTGATTTTTGATTGACTCATAGTCTGAACACATGAACACATGTATCAGCTTTAATCGGGTTAATGCATGTCAACGCTCATTTACTCGTCCTCATGTCATTCCAAACACGTATGACTGAAGATATTTCGAGAAATCTGTTTTTGATTTCCAATGCTGTTCGTTCCCAACATTCTTCAAGAAGACAATAAGGTTTCATTTGTTAACATTAGTTAACTATATTAGTTAACTCGAACTAACAATACTTCTACAGCATTTCTTAATCTCAACATTTACTAATACATTATTAATGACAAAAGATATTAGTTAAAACATTTTGATTAACTAACACTAATAAATGCTGTAAAAATATATTACTCATTGTTAGTTCATGTTAGTTAATGAATTAACTAACCCAAACAAGATCTTATTGTAAAGTGTTACCGCAGGTTTGAACAACATGACAGATCATGTTTGCTTGAACGATCCCTTTAAGACAAGAATAGAGCGATTTTCTGTATTGATTTTTCACAGGTGTTTTAGCTTACTCGTCTTTTGAATGACGCATTGTGTTTTAGGTTTAAATCTGTAAACCTGACAGATAATGTCCTGGCAGAACCTTTTCTGTTTTTCCACAGATTTCTCTCACACACAACGGGACGAGCTCTAATCATTCTGTGTCTGTACATCATTGTCCAGCGCTGAAGGCCGCCGTGGCTCCTTTAAGCGGCTCTGCGGGTCTGTAACGTCCCATGGCCCCTCACACACACACACACACACACACCAACAGTGTTTCAGCCTGAAACTATGGCAACGGAATAAGAAAGCAGTCGCCATGATTAATAGATGAGAGAGGCAGTGCCAAACGCCGGGCCTGGGGACGAGACACATGCACCGTCCCTCTCTCTCTCTCTCACCGCCGCATGTGGAAACACACACACGACACCACAAACTCTCCAGAACCTGTGAGAGAACACACTCACACACACAAGCTTACAACAGAAAACACAAATGAGTCTCAGCATCATTCTGTGATCATATTCACCTCGTCACAGCGTTTACAGTCAGTTTATCGTCATTGCAACACTTATTGATCTGCTTTCCGGCTCAAAACTCTTTCTTATGAATCCCACGACTGAAGGAACACAGACTTCAGTTCGCTAATATATGAGCACAATGATGATCAAAAACACTAAACACATCCAGCCTGACTGACTTCAGCTCAAACTTCACCTTAAACTACTGCTCTTCGAATTGATTTTTATTACCCTATATTGTATTTTGTAAAGTGTATCTTTTTTAACACCACACCAGTTTTTTTTTTTTTCATATTCATAGTGAAAAACATAATTGAGTTATTAAAACTTAGAATAGAACTAAAGATATTTAACCCCCATTTATTTGTATTCAATAAATAAAACACTGCTAACAGGCGTTTACTCCAATCACAATTTCTCCATAAATCACAACTACAATCAGAATGAAGCCATTAAAAACAAACAAACATGCAGAATGCATACACTCTAAAACATCTTGGGTTATTTTTTCTACCCAAGTCCTGGGTTGAGCCTTTTGGGTCATTTTTGGGGGTTATTTTTTCAGTGTTTGGGTAGTTTTTGTGTTACCCAGATCCTGGGTCAGACGTAACAACCCAGTGTTTGGGTAGTTTTTGTGTTACCCAGATCCTGGGTCAGACGTAACAACCCAGCGTTTGGGTAGTTTTCGTGTTACCCAGATCCTGGGTCAGACGTAACAACCCAGCATTTGGGTAGTTTTTGTGTTACCCAGATCCCGGGTCAGACGTAACAACCCAGTGTTTGGGTAGTTTTTGTGTTACCCAGATCCCGGGTCAGACGTAACAACCCAGCGTTTGGGTAGTTTTCGTGTTACCCAGATCCTGGGTCAGACGTAAAAACCCAGCGTTTGGGTAGTTTTTGTGTTACCCAGATCCCGGGTCAGACGTAACAACCCAGTGTTTGGGTAGTTTTCGTGTTACCCAGATCCCGGGTCAGATGTAACAACCCTGTGTTTGGGTAGTTTTCGTGTTACCCAGATCCTGGGTCAGACGTAACAACCCAGTGTTTGGGTAGTTTTCGCGTTGAAATGCAGGCGGCAGTCTGAAGTTATCAGTTCCCCCGCCGAACATGAGTCATCTCGGGCACGAGATCCAGCGGCGTTACGGTGGAAACACGACAACAGAGACTGGTCGAATACACTTGAATTACTTCTAAATGTTTAATTTTTACTTCTAATATTTGTTAAACAAGCTTAAATGTAGGCAATATGTATTAAAAACGATATAAAATATGCTATACTATAAAATATGATCGAAAATAAAGGAATTATCATGCAAACCAGTTTAGAGGATTTAAGTTAATCTGTAAACATTGATTCATGAAGTAAAAAAATAAATAAAATTAAGCTAGTATTATTGTAAAAATGAATCAACCCATTATGCTGGGTTAAATAAACAAATTAGCTGGGTAAAATGAACCCAACATGTGTTCTGTCCCTTGGATAAATAAGGTCTCATATTTTATATATATTTTTACAACATATATTAAACTTTGTTAGTTAATACAAACATTAGTTTCATGTTAGTTCACAGTGCATTAATGCATTAACTAAACATGTATTAGCAACTGTTGACATTAACTAAGATAAATAAATGCAGTAGAAGTATCGATCATTCTTAGTTTATTATAGCTAATGTTAACAAATGAAACCTTATTGTAAAGTTACCAAATATTTGAGTGTTTTAAAGCTCAGCAATCAAAACTGTTCAAAACCGAACAGTTAAAAAGAACGAAGAGTTTTCCTGCTTCAAACACATATGCTCTATAATCCACTTAAATGTTCCAATTACGCAGTAATGTGGCCGCCCAGAGTCGCTCATGCATTACACATGATCATAGATGAGACGGATCGACAGCGTTTCTGAGCCTGTGATTTACACTGTGCTGCTTTAACATAATTGAGTGCAATTCATCAATAATTCAGGCTGAGCGGATCCTCCTGGCCTTGACTAGGAGAATGTAAATACACTGGTGTGACGAACAGCCATCAGTCGCGCTCAATGCCGTTCTCATCCGATGCCCCTCATTACAATCTGCTTTTGTGCCACTAAATTCAGCGCTTTATCAGCCGGACGACTGACGGCGCTTCCTGCTGTTTACCTTCAGAGTTAAATTCTCTCTTTTTAATGCACCATGAACAGAATAAACACTGCTAGATAACCTTTTCCTGATTGCTAACCGTACGACATTTTCACTGAAAATGAATCAGTATCACAGAAGTGCTCAAACTAGAGACATGATTCGTGTGTTGCTGTTCTTCAGACACTAGACTCTAAAAAATGCTGGGTTAAAAACAACCCAAGTTTGGTTGAAAATGGACAATCCCGATGATTGGCATGTTTTAACCCAGCGATTGGGTTGTTTTAACCCAGCAATTATGTTGTTATAACCCAGCAATTATGTTGTTTTAACCCAGCGATTGGGTTGTTTTAACCCAGCAATTATGTTGTTATAACCCAGCGATTGGGTTGTTTTAACCCAGCGAATGGGTTGTTTTAACCCAGCGATTGGATTGTTTTAACCCAGCGAATGGGTTGTTTTAACCCAGCGAATGGGTTGTTTTAACCCAGCGATAATGTTGTTATAACCCAGCGATTGGGTTGTTATAACCCAGCGATTGGGTTGTTTTAACCCAGCGATTGGATTGTTTTAACCCAGCGAATGGGTTGTTATAACCCAGCGAATGGGTTGTTATAACCCAGCGATTGGATTGTTTTAACCCAGCGAATGGGTTGTTTTAACCCAGCGATTGGGTTGTTTTAACCCAGCGAATGGGTTGTTTTAACCCAGCGATTATGTTGTTATAACCCAGCGATTGGGTTGTTTTAACCCAGCGATTGGATTGTTTTAACCCAGCGATTGGATTGTTTTAACCCAGCGATTGGGTTGTTTTAACCCAGCGATTATGTTGTTATAACCCAGCAATTGGGTTGTTTTAACCCAGCAATTGGGTTGTTTTAACCCAGCGATTGGATTGTTTTAACCCAGCGATTGGATTGTTTTAACCCAGCGATTATGTTGTTATAACCCAGCAATTGGATTGTTTTAACCCAGCGAATGGGTTGTTTTAACCCAGCGAATGGGTTGTTTTAACCCAGCGATTGGGTTGTTTTAACCCAGCGATTATGTTGTTATAACCCAGCAATTGGGTTGTTTTAACCCAGCGATTGGATTGTTTTAACCCAGCGATTGGATTGTTTTAACCCAGCGATTGGGTTGTTTTAACCCAGCGATTATGTTGTTATAACCCAGCAATTGGATTGTTTTAACCCAGCGAATGGGTTGTTTTAACCCAGCGATTATGTTGTTATAACCCAGCAATTGGGTTGTTTTAACCCAGCGATTGGATTGTTTTAACCCAGCGATTGGATTGTTTTAACCCAGCGATTGGGTTGTTTTAACCCAGCGACTGAATTGTTATAACCCAGCGATTGGGTTGCTTTGTATTAACCCAGCAGTTGAGTTAAATGTTTGCCTAACCTACTGGGTAGTTTTGTTTAAAAATGACTGTATTGCTTGCTTCAAATTAACCCAAAGTATGTTGGCAATGAACATTTATTAATGTTTAATGAATAATAATTAAACAATAAACATTTATTAATTGCTTTTTATTAATAAATGTTCACCTTTTGATTATTATTGTTGCCTCTAGTAATATTGTGTCTGATTTTTAATTTCCAACGTATTTTGGGTTCATTTTAAGTCAGCCATCAAGTCATTTTTAAACAATATTTGGGATAAATAAAACTACCCAGCAAACATTTAACCCAACCACTGGGTTAAAACAACTCAGTCTCTGGGTTTGTCCATTTTCAACCCAACTTGTATTATTTTTAACCCAGCATTTTTAGAGTGTAGGTCATATATAAACTGAAGTGGAGACCGAATCAGCTTCACAGCCGACGTGTTTCAAATAAAACACCTGAAATCCACCTCAAGACGAAGCCACGTGAATCTAAAGCCCTGATAGTTGTGGAATCTTGGCTCGGTCGGTCAGGACGCGTGGCCGTCTGCCATATCACAGGGAGAAGAACACAAAACCGACAGCAGACAATGAGATTAACAAACACTATTTTATTCTGAGCCACAAATCAAACCGCTCACTGCTGAGAACGAGCGAAAGACTAAACGCTGACCACAGATGCCGTTTATTGTTAAAGCCAGCTGAAGAAGTCTGTCGGATCGCGTTCATTCAGGGATAAAGTCATAGAAACGGGCCGAGCGCTGACACGGACACACCCTGCACGACCTCAGGGGTCACAGGAGCGACGACCTCGCCTCAGGGTTCGGTGTCCGATACCTGTTACACACGTACAAATAAAGCATCTATATTGGCTTCTGTAGGTTCCATGAGGAAAGAAACTTCCACAGAAACACTAAAATGATCTTCACACTAAGAAAATTAGGAACTGATAAGGTTCTTTGGGGAACCCAAAAAAAAATTTGGAACCTTTATTATGTGTCAGTGCTAAAATTATTTTAATAACACAGAAAAACTTAAAGCAAATGACTACATCACATCATCTTCAGCAGACTACAACAACATATTCATATTTTCATACCTCCGTCCATTCATAACTACAGCCCCGCGCTGCGCTTCACACATTTATTACATTGCAATAGTCAAAAAATCTCATAATTAATAAATTTGCAGTAGAACACGGTGATGTTTTTGTCCGTCACACCCTCATATTCCCTGACTTTATTTACGCACCGCTAATCAATGAGTTTCTAGCGATGCATTATTGTAGAAGTTTAGCGGAGTGACGTCATAAAACCACCGCGCATTCGATCAAAGTAACGCGCGAGAGAAAGAAACAATATCGTTCTAAACATCATCATCATCATCATCACCACAAACACAGCGCGCGCGATCATATGGAAGAGCAGCTCGCGCTCAACTTGAATCTCTCTATTATACGTACCGCGTTTGACACCTTCTTCACATCGATAGATCCATCAGAAATCCCGATCACATCCGATCACTGATCGATCAATCCGCAGAAATATGAGAGAAACAACGAAAGGAACAATGCGCGGATCATGCAGCTTCACACACACACGAGCGGCTGCTCATCCTATTAGAGATGAAGCTTTACTGAGCTGAGCTCACAGCAGCTGTCACACACACACACACACACACACACACACTCAGGGAGGAGCCTCGGTCCTCTGCGAGCTTTTGTTTCATCGGAGCTGCTGTCAGACGCTCATCTGCGCGAAATTCACCAGCACTATCACACACGAACAGAGTGTGTGTGTGTGTGTGTGTTTACTTCACGATTAATACAACACAAGCACGTGGAGCTTCATCATCATCACAGACTGACAGAAACTGACACTTAATTTTATTTTATTTTTTCCTTCTCTGTTTTTCCCTTTAATTATATTGATGGAATATTCATATCTTATATGGGCATCTGCCGTAACCTTTAAAGTTAAATGGATAATTATTGTTTTTCGTGGAATATTATTCTAAATGATTAATCGGTGCACATCATTATTCATGTTCTTCGTAATCTTTAATCAGATTAATCTCTTGCAGCGACATCTCTTCTCTGATAATGAGGGCGGGGCAATCTGTCACTCACATGAGATCCACCAATAGCAATTCACTACCATTCAGCTGTCCAGTCAAATCAAGCCCCACGCTACATTTGTTCTTGTTTGCAAAGCCGTTTCATTTGGATTTATGTCATAGTAGGCGAGAAAAGATGCCTTCACTGCGAAAACCCCCTTTTAGAACTTTTTAAAATTATTTTATTTATATTGATGGATCCGAAATGGTCAATATTCATATTCATGCACTTTTATTAATATTTATTTTTAATCATTTATGGCTTATGACTTTTGCTTTCATATATTGATGTACTCATACTTTATAGATTAATTCTTATCATATTTTCAAGTATTCACTGGTGATTGTACTCTTATGGTTATTTTATATTTAAGAGTATGATTTCTATGTTCAATTGTTCTTCAAGTGTTCTAGTGTGACAGGTCACGCTGACACGTTTGTGGTTAGACATTGGACGACTGCCAAATACGGCAGAAGTGGTGTTTTTTTTCAGAATTATTGCTCATTTGAATCTGATCAAAATATGTCTGTTATTTTTCCTGATGACATTTAAAAGGGTAAGATTTGCAAAATTCCCTATAGGGGATAAAAACAACTATTTTTGACACTGGACCAGTAGATGATGTAATGGGTGAAATTAACCTTTTCTTTTAGAACAAAAACATCAATTTGAGTGGGATGTAAATTTCCCTATATGCTCATGGTATAAAGCTGACCGAGTCATTGATAATTCAGCTTTTTCCCTCCTTTGCTCTCCTTGTCTTCTGCTTCTCTCTCTCTTCTGCAAATGTATAATGTTTTATTTTATTTTTTTGATCTTCATCTATTAGATACAATACTCTGGATTATAATACTCTAAATTTTACAATACTCTAAATTTTACTATTAACTATTGACTAATACTTTATGATGGTTATTTTACCTTTTAGTGTTATTAAGTATTTTCATTATCGATTAAAGTTTGCGTGTGAGGCTAAATTTAATTGTAATGAATAAATAATTTTTCATCAACTTTATCTACTGCCTGGATCTCATTTTCTCAAGTTTTTGCATCAATATATTATTGTAACGTTGTATGTTTGTGCTTGCATTTGGATTCTCTTCCTCATCCCTGCTCACATATTACAATTATACACTAAAAACAACAACCCAAGGGACAGAACACATGTGGGGTTAATTTTACTCAGTAAATTGGGTTGATTTAACCCAATATAATGGGTTGATTAATTTTTACTATAATACTAGCTTTTTTTTTTACTTCATACATGAATTAATGTTTACAGATTAACTTACATCCTCTAAACCTTTTTAAATACTCCACACAACCACTGGTTTGCATGATAATTCCTTTATTTTCAACCATATTTTATATAACTTTTAATACATATTGCCTACATTTAAGCTTGTTTAACAAATGTTAGAAGTAAAAATTAAACAGGAGCTGGGTGACACAAAAACGACCCAAACGCTGGGTTGTTACGTCTGTCCCAGGATCTGGGTAACACAAAAACGACCCAAACGCTGGGTTGTTACGTCTGTCCCAGGATCTGGGTAACACAAAAACGACCCAAACGCTGGGTTGTTACGTCTGTCCCAGGATCTGGGTAACACAAAAACGACCCAAACGCTGGGTTGTTACGTCTGACCCAGGATCTGTGTAACACAAAAACGACCCAAACGCTGGGTTGTTACGTCTGACCCAGGATCTGTGTAACACAAAAACGACCCAAACGCTGGGTTGTTACGTCTGACCCAGGATCTGGGTAACACAAAAACGACCCAAACGCTGGGTTGTTACGTCTGTCCCAGGATCTGGGTAACACAAAAACGACCCAAACGCTGGGTTGTTACGTCTGTCCCAGGATCTGGGTAACACAAAAACGACCCAAACGCTGGGTTGTTACGTCTGTCCCAGGATCTGGGTAACACAAAAACGACCCAAACGCTGGGTTGTTACGTCTGACCCAGGATCTGGGTAACACAAAAACGACCCAAACGCTGGGTTGTTACGTCTGACCCAGGATCTGGGTAACACAAAAACGACCCAAACGCTGGGTTGTTACGTCTGACCCAGGATCTGTGTAACACAAAAACGACCCAAACGCTGGGTTGTTACGTCTGACCCAGGATCTGTGTAACACAAAAACGACCCAAACGCTGGGTTGTTACGTCTGACCCAGGATCTGGTAACACAAAAACGACCCAAACGCTGGGTTGTTACGTCTGACCCAGGATCTGGGTAACACAAAAACGACCCAAACGCTGGGTTGTTACGTCTGACCCAGGATCTGGGTAACACAAAAACGACCCAAACGCTGGGTTGTTACGTCTGACCCAGGATCTGGGTAACACAAAAACGACCCAAACGCTGGGTTGTTACGTCTGACCCAGGATCTGTGTAACACAAAAACGACCCAAACGCTGGGTTGTTACGTCTGACCCAGGATCTGTGTAACACAAAAACGACCCAGACGCTGCACAAAAAATAACCCCCAAAAATGATTTTTTTTAGAGTGTATATCAAATTAAAAGAAAGGAAAATAAAAAAGGAATTGTGTGTAAAACAATCATACTAATAATGCAGCCTGCACTGAAACTGAACACACACACACACACACACACACAGAGAGAGAGAGGTGAAGCGAGACGCTCTGGGCCCCTCGGCCTTTGTGTGTGAGAAACTCCTCTCCGGTGGTCCTGTCATCTCCGGCACAGTGTGACCCCTGAAACACAAGCTCCATTCAAACACATCAACACTTTATCTACGCTCAAACGTTCCACTACATCTGAATCATTAAAACACGGAGTGAACGAAGAGCGTCGCAGCAGTATATAACGATGTGTTTATATGTGTTTCTGCGCTGCATTATTACTCTGTCAGTCAGGCTACATATATCTACATCCAGTGCTAAAGCAGTAATTAGAGGGTGTAACGCTGCTTACATAATGACAGTTCATTTCACGACGCCTGAATCATGTCAAGCATAAAGATGAAGACTAAACCTCAAGCACACGCTGTTGTAAATAAAGACTATTGGAGTACGTTTTACGAGAAAATACTACTTTTGATTAAAATTAATTAAATTTGATTCAATGTGTTACTTCCCATTTTTTTGTTATTATTTGTGAAATTTACTAAAAATTTCTGAGTAAAAAGTAAATCACACCAAATTTACAGTTAAATTTACAATAATTTTTCCAGTGCAAAGAACCACTGACATACTTGAATACCGACAGGAGAACAATTGAATCTCTCAGCAACTCATTGTTGTCTATTATTTTAATCCATGTAACTGCGTTTGTGTGTCTGTTTTATTTGCAGCCAGGCAACAGAATCCTGTGATATTTGATATTCACACAACAGAAGTGTTTATGTTTGAGCACAGCTTTATAAAGTAATTATATACAGTATATTCTCACCGCGGCCTGTGCAAGTCGAAACAATTCAATGTAACAGAAGTAAAACATTACACATATAATATATTCTCTTTTAAGGTTTTCCAATGGCCACTAAAATCATCCAGATCCGTCAGATGCATAAGCTAAAGCCAGCTCTGAGGTGATTTTTCATTCACTGTGTCCTATTCATGATTTATTCCCTTAGACTGTGTCCAGAATAATGAGTATAATTCGTCTGTCCACATCAAAGCCTGCTGAATGCGAAACGTGAACGTGACAAATCGCTTTCTGTGGAGAGCGTAAAACTAGAAATCATACCTTGCACGTAATTTGAGGGAAATGTCATATAATATTCAGTGTTTTCTACCTTCCAAGATCAGACTCTTCTCGTCAGGGTTGCCAGGTTTTCACAACAAAACCAGCCTATTTGCTACACAGAACGAAATATCTGGAATATCACATTCCAGGGGCTAAATATCATATTATTTGGGGTCGTTTCAAATGAAAAATAACATGTGGCAACTGTTAAAGTAGTCCAATTCCACAGGAAAACCGTGTCCATGTTTAGTGATCAAATATTCATGAATAGCGTTTTTTGATCCAATAAGGTTTCTGTGTGGGCGGAGCTACCTGGTGCAACTCCGCAGCGATACAAACCAAGCGTAGCGAGCGTGCAATTATATATTTTTCTTGTCAGTTTTATTTGGAAACCACAATACACTACCATTCAAAAGCTTGGGGTAAGTATAATGTAAAATAATAATATAATATAATAATACTTTTATTAAGTAATGATGCATTAAATTGATCAAAAGTGACAGTAAAGACATTTATAATGTTACAAAAGATTCTATTTCAGATAAATGCTGTTCAACTGTTTTCAACACTGATAATAATCAGAAACTTTATTAATAATTGAGCACCCATAATATCTGATAATAACTGAGCACAAAAATAACATTGGAATGATTTATGAAGGATCATGTGATGCTGTTTTTGTGTAGTTTTGATAAAATAAACACAGCCTTGGTGAGCAAAAGAGACTTTACTCAAAAACATAAAAAAAACCTTAATGATTCCAAACTTAATAAACCCAAGTTGGGCTAAATATGGACAAACCCAGCAAATACTGGGTTAAAAAACAACCCAAGTCCAAATGCTGGGTTAAAAACAACCCAAGTTGGGTTAAATATGGACAAACCCACCAAATGCTGGGTTAAAAAACAACCCAAGTTGGGTTAAATATGGACAAACCCACCAAATGCTGGGTTAAAAACAACCCAAGTTGGGCTAAATATGGACAAACCCGACAAATGCTGGGTTAAAAAACAACCCAAGTCCAAATGCTGGGTTAAAAACAACCCAAGTTGGGTTAAATATGGACAAACCCACCAAATGCTGGGTTAAAAACAACCCAAGTTGGGCTAAATATGGACAAACCCGACAAATGCTGGGTTAAAAAACAACCCAAGTCCAAATGCTGGGTTAAAAACAACCCAAGTTGGGTTAAATATGGACAAACCCACCAAATGCTGGGTTAAAAAACAACCCAAGTTGGGTTAAATATGGACAAACCCACCAAATGCTGGGTTAAAAACAACCCAAGTTGGGCTAAATATGGACAAACCCGACAAATGCTGGGTTAAAAACAACCCAAGTCCAAATGCTGGGTTAAAAACAACCCAAGTTGGGTTAAATGTGGACAAACCCAGCAAATACTGCGTTAAAAAACAATCCAAGTTGGGCTAAATATGGACAAACCCACCAAATGCTGGGTTAAAAAAAAACAACCCAAGTCCAAATGCTGGGTTAAAAACAAACCAAGTTGGGTTAAATATGGACAAACCCACCAAATGCTGGGTTAAAAAGCAACCCAAGTTGGGTTAAATATGGACAAACCCACCAAATGCTGGGTTAAAAATTAACCCAAGTCCAAATGCTGGGTTAAAAACAACCCAAGTTGGGCTAAATATGGACAAACCCACCAAATGCTGGGTTAAAAAACAACCCAAGTCCAAATGCTGAGTTAAAAACAACCCAAGTTGGGTTAAATATGGACAAAACCAGCGAATGGGTTGTTTTATCCCAGCAGTTGGGTTAAAATGTTAGCTCATCCTGCTGGGCAGTTTTATTTAACCCAACTATTGATTAAAAATGACTATATGTCTGACTTAAAATGAACCCAAAATATGTTGGAAATTATCAATCAGACACATAATTACTAGAGGCAACAATAACAATCAAAAGGTGAACATTTATTAATAAGCAATATAGTAATTTTCAAACAATAGTTGAGTTAAATAAAACTACCCAGCAGGCTGGGCAAACATTTAACCCAACCGCTGGGTCAAAACTGGGGTTGTCCATATATAACCCAACTTGTTTTTTTTTTGTTTGTTTTTTTTAACCCAGCATTTTTTAGAGTGTAAATAGATAGATAGATAGATAGATAGATAGATAGATAGAACCCTAAAAACAAGTTATATTGTTTGTCGTATCATATAAAAGAGCATTTTAAAGAAAGACTGGACTGTTTCGGCCTGATCTGAAGCCATGAATAAGTCACACACTTCTGACTCCAGAGCTGTAATAGACTGTGACAGTCGAGGAACGGCGGGTTCAGGCCATCTTTGGGGAGCAGCTGCACATCACCAGAGTGTGTCCTGTGAAATAATAGGAGCTGATGAGGCACTACATACGCTGGGTGAGGCGCGTTTGGATTGGAGTGCGGCTCTGAAAGGTTAGATGTAGGTAAACCTGCTGGTACAGTGACAAGCACTCACAGCTTCTGCTGAATAAATAATCGTGCCAGCGCTGGCACACCATAGTGCTCATCAATTTTTCAGCCCGTGCATCGCAGTTACTTACTGGCTATGCATGCGTATGTGCAAGTCCAACATTATCTGACTATTCAGAGCTCACATTTCTTATTCATCATTTCCTGCTGCTAGAAAGACAGTTTCTGTTTTGTGCTCGATGACCTCAAATCAGGCCACCTGAAGAATCCTGCATGAAAAGCTACCCGGACAAGTCCTGATTTACCAGCAGGCCTTATTCAGCGCCAGCAGATTCCTAGATACGAGTGTCCTCGCTGGAGCTGCAGGCGTGTCCAGTCGTGTCTCGAGATGTTTACGAACACTGAGAACAGGTCAGTCTCTCTCCAAACACAGCATAACACAACTCCAGCGAGTCCGGCGGATCGTGTTTGAGGAACACACGCAATCTCAGCCGTTTGATTGATTGTGTTGGTGTAAAATGTAACTATATTATCGCACAGCTCTAATCAGATAAATGCAACTGTAATGCATGAAGATATGAAGATGTTATAAACATTAAAGCTGCTTTGAAACCATGACTACTGTGAAAAACATTATACAAATAAACTGACTTTAGTTTGACGTCCACATTGAAACCTGTTTGTTTTAACCCAGCGGTTGGGTTAAATGTTTGAACAACATGCTGGGTAGTTTTATTTAAATCAACTATTGTTTAAAAATGACTATATGGCTGTCTTAAAATGAACCCAAAATATGTTGGAAATTAAAAATCAGGTTCAGACATGGTCAAACATTTAACCCAACCGCTGGGTCAAAACACCCCAATCTCTGGGTTTGTCCATATTTAACCCATCTTGGGTTATTTTTAACCCAGCATTTTTTTTTAAGCGTATAGTAATTTTTAAACAGTAGCTGGGCTAACTATAACTACCCAGGAGGTTGAGTCAAATATTTAACCCAACCGCTAGGTCAAAACAACCCAATCTCTGGATTTGTCCATTTTTAACCCAACTTGGGTTAGTTTTAACCCAGCATTTTTTAGTAATTTTTAAACAATAGCTGGGCTAATTAAAACTACCGAGCAGGTTGGGTCAAATATTTAACCCAACCGCTGGATCAAAACAACCCAATCACTGGGTTTGTCCATATTTAACCCAACTTGGGTTATTTTTAACCCAGCATTTTTTTTAGAGTGTAGTAATTTTTAAGCAATAGCTGTGCTAACTATAACTACCCAGCAGGTTGGGTCAAATATTTAACCTAGCCGCTAGGTCAAAACAACCCATTTTCTGGGTTTGTCCATTTTTAACCCAACTTGGGATATTTTTAAACCAGCATTTTTTTAGAGTGTAATAATTTTTAAACCTTAACGGGTCTAAATAAAAATACCCAGCAGGTTGGGTCAAATATTTAACCCAACCGCTAGGTCAAAACAACCCATTTTCTGGGTTTGTCCATTTTTAACCCAACTTGGGTTATTTTTAAACCAGCATTTTTTTAGAGTGTAATAATTTTTAAACAATAGCTGGGCTAACTATAACTACCCAGGAGGTTGAGTCAAATATTTAACCCAACCGCTGAGTCAAAACAACTCAATCGCTGGGTTTGTCCATATTTAACCCATCTTGGGTTATTTTTAACCCAGCATTTTTTTTTTTGAGTATAGTAATTTTTAAACAATAGCTGGGCTAACTATAACTACCCAGGAGGTTGAGTCAAATATTTAACCCAACCGCTGGGTCAAAACACCCCAATCTCTGGGTTTGTCCATTTTTAACCCATCTTGGGTTATTTTTAACAAAGTATTTTTAGAGCTTATGTTACAAAACAGACACAAAAAGTGTGTCAATATAAAACAGTGAAATATAGTCTAATCAAATTATCAAGTTCTCCAAAATTCCAGCGCTGCATATATTGCTGTGCATGAACGGCTCATGAAATGTTTAAGAGTGCAAATATATTCACCTCTCCTCATTAAACAAACGAGCTTGTTTCAGCGGCGGGAGAATTGGAACGTGTGAAAAGATTGAAGTCGTTGAAGGAAGAATATATAGCTCATAAATAACCAAAGATCGATTAATACGGCGTCACACTCATAGTTTTCTCTGCAGAATCACAGGTGATGGACAGACAGCGCGGGAGGAAGGGCGCTCGTGACCTCCTCATCCTCTTCCTGGATGCTGCTGGAAAGCTCTTCAGGAAAAGGCGCAGTTAATGGGATGGGATATCCGTATACTCCCTGTTTTTCCTTCCACAGCTATTGTTCCCACAGCCTCGCTCACCTTTGGAGGACGAGCTGTTCTTCTCCTGAACGTCTGCGCCAGGCAGAGGAGATATATGACGGATTCTGAGACGAGGAGAAAGAAAAGCCTCCATGATCTGAAGACAAAAGCGAAGGCCTCACACACACACACACAGCGCTGGTGCTCTGCCAACAACATACTAAGATCTGAGAATCGCTACACAACAAAGATCCCTCTCTCTCTCAGAGATGTTCAAAGGTCTGCGCATTAAAGGATGCAGATGGTGTGTTAGCACAACATGCGCTGGCCTACGCTTTTTCCTCTCAATGCTTGTTTTTCCTCCTCGGAATATGATTTATGTGTCATTACGTATCATTGTGGTTTGCTGCAGTGCGTTTGAATCATACAGAGACAGAGTGGAAATCATTTTCCTCCATCAAACCTCAGAGAGAGAGACGGCCTGGTTCAGAGCTCAATGGACCTGCAGGCCTGTAATTACGGCCCTGTGGAGTCATACAATAACATCACTTCAAGAGAACCTCAGAGAGAAAGGCTTCAGAAGCAGCAGAGGAGCCGCAGCGTTTATATAGCAGGAATCTTTTTCCATCATGAATGTTTGTGGAGTCGCTGACATCCATCAGAGGCGGTGGGTGGATGAGGAGAGAACGTCAGTGCTTCACTGCTGCCACCTGCTGTCCTCCAGCGGCAAACCCCAGCGTCCATTACATCTCCTTCATCTGCTGGGTTAAAAACGACACAAGCTGGGTAGTTTTAACCCAGTGGTTGGGTTAAATCTTTGCCAAACCTGCTGGGTAGTTTAAGGTGATTTGACAGAAGAAAAAAAAATTATAATTCGTGAAAATATTTTGTTATATTATTATGTTTTGTTTATATTTTTACAGTGTAAATATATATATTCTCAAAAATGCTGGGTTAAAAATAACCCAAGTTGGGATAAATATGGAGAAACCCAGCGGTTGGGTTAAATGTTTGACCCAACCTGGATAGTTTTATTTAACCCAAATATTGTTTAAAAATGACTATGTCTGGCTTAAAATGAACCCAAAATATGTTGGAAATTAAAAATCAGACACATAATTACTAGAGACAACAATAATAATCAAAAGGTGAACATTTATTAATAAGCCGTTTAATAAATGTTAGTATTTAATTATAATATATTAAACTTATTAATAAATTTTGCTTAAAATGAGCCCCAAAAATGTTTGAAATTAACATTTTAGAATATGTTTAATAAATGAACATTTATTAATAAGTTTAATCAATGATAATTAAACAATAAACATTTATTAAATTGCAGTAATTATGTGTGTAATTTTGGGTTCATTTTAAGCCAGACATATAGTCATTTTTAAACAATATTTGGGTGAAATAAAACATTTATTCATTTCAAACATTTAACCCAAACGCTGGGTTTCTCCATATTTATCCCAACTTGGGATATTTTTAACCCAGCATTTTTAAGAATATATATATATATATATTCCTAAAAATGCTGGGTTAAAAATATCCCAAGTTGGGATATAATATAACAAAATATTTTCATGAATATACACAGATTTGCATAAATTTCCAGAACAGAAATCTGAACATTGGAAAAAGCCAGGATAAAATTCTAGTTTATATTAAAGTATTTCTCTTTTCATCACTCCATAAATCAGAAAACACTGTCAACAGACAGAAAAATGTCATTTTCACCATGTTTTTAGGAATAAAATGTGAATGATATATGAACAAACCTTCAGAATATAGAAATGAATAAAACTGTAAAGTTAAAGCTGCTGAAGTCATTTCTGACTCAAACTCTCCGCCTTTAAAGATTGAAATCTACAGATGCAAACAAATAAAATAACAAACAAAAAAAAAAACAAATACAATACTTTCTTTTTTTTCAAGAAAGAACACACATTATGGAAGCAAAAGAGCCTAAAATCTTTGCCTTGATCACATGACAAACCTGCTTGAATATTGACCTTGACTCTTGAGATGAAGCAAAACATACAGTTTTATATTCCTACGAATGCAATATAATATTCACTCAGGAGCAAAAGTACATCTTTAATGACTCCGTGACCTACTTCAGCGGAACATTTACAGCAGCCGTCGGAGCAAAAACATCCTCAAAGCATCTTATTGTCAATGGCATGTCAGCCGCTGTATTATTCATGTGAAGTCTGTCCGTCTCATTTAAGTCTTGAAATGCCCTTCACTCATTTCCTCTGTCAAAGCCTCACACACGCACTAAATATTGAATATCATCTGACATGCACAATGTCAGGCGACATCAATTATTAACTGAGACAGAAGATGACCAGAGGTCCATTCAGGACAGAGCAGATCTGACTGTGGACGGATTCGTTTAGTGATGTCATCCTTTATTATGCTGAAATATGATTTATTGCACATAATGGGACAGAAAATGGCATCAAAATCTGAATAGGCTGTATTAAAGAGTGATGAAATATAGGCCTAATTAATAAGAGAGACAACTTCTCTAATTAATTATTTTTGACATATGCCCAGCTACACTCTTAAAAATGCTGGGTTAAAAACAACCCAAGTTGGGTTGAAAATGGACAATCCCAGCGATTGGGTTAAATGTTTGACCCAACCTGCTGGATAGTTTTATTGAACTCAACTATTGTTTAATAGTGACTGTATGTCTGGCTTAAAATGAACCCAAAATAGGTTGGAAATTAAAAAATTAGACACATAATTACTGCAATTTAATAAATGTTCATTGTTTAATTATCATTCATTAAACTTATTAATAAATGTTTATTTATTAAACATATTCATAAATGTTAATTTCAAACATATTTTGGGTTCATTTTAAGCAGGCAATATCGCTGGGCTTCAACCCAACTTGGGTTGTTTTTAACCCAGCAATTATAACTTCCATGATATTTTTAATATTTATGCAAAAATTAATGCAAAACATTCTTAAAACATTATTCATATTGATCTAAATTCTCGCAAAGTTGAGAGAAAAGTTGTGTTGTTTTAAACACTGAGAGAACATTCAAATGTAACATTCTCAAAACATTTTCAAAAAATGGAATGTTCATCTACAGTGTCCTAACGAGTCGCCGCGACACAAATTCTGCCACTCTTAAAGGATTAGTTCACTTTCAAATTAAAATGAATTTACTCACTGCTAAGTGTATTACTGCCCTCCACAGGCCAAAGTTAAGTATATAACAATTAGTTCAAACTTTGACCTGTTTTCATAAATTTCTTTTCGACTGAAGAAAGAAAGACATGGACATCTTGGATGACATGGGGGTGAGTAAATTATCAGGAAATTTTCATTTGAAAGTGAACTAATCCTTTAAATCGAAACAATAGCTGCGTCTCATTTCTGAGGCTGCGTCCTCCGGCATTTGAAGGCTGCAGACGTCATCAAAGATGTCTTATTCAAGAAAAGTAACTGTAATAAAATTATAATTAATTTTCTTTATGATAACAGCAGCTGTCAGTCAGTGCAGCACAAGATCAATGATTTCAGCACACTTGTAAAAAACACACATTTTATTAAATTAATCTAACTAAAGTGCACAATAAATACTTAATTTTTGAAGCTTTTTTTCACATAAATTGTGAAAACTGATGGTCGAATTGAATTTAGCCGAGGAGGAATACAATAATTCAAGAATCAGTCCAGTTCTTCAACTCAAACACAGATTATCTTTGAAGAAGGACATCATGTGTGTTTGGAGGATGAAAGTTTAATATTCAGAGCTGCAGTTAAATCTTTATGAGCACTAAAATGAAATGTTACTGTCTCAACCACACCGATAAACACCGCATCAGCAGAGAGCTCGTGGTTAAAGACGCTGTGTGGATAATGTGACCGTCTCAGAGGCTCATGGGAATGTAAACGGCACGATAGTCTCATCACTGAAGTGCTGATCTGGATTCGCGCCAGTCTGATCACATGACACACACTCAGCAGAATCGCTTCACTGACACGTCAACTTCTGAAGCTGTTTCAAATGAATACAAAATGTTCATGGGAAATGTTCATGCTCTGAAACAAGCCGTAACATTGAAAAAACGTTAGACGAACGTCCAATTAGAACGTGTTTTAATAACGTTATTAAAGACCAGATAACTTTTTCTGTTTACATTACAGGAATAATGTTTGTTTATAACTTTGAGAGAACCTTGCCAGAACGTTCCCGTTCCTGTTAGCTTGGTTTGACTAGCTCACATTTACTTTGATGTATCTTATATTAACTGATGTTTTATTTTATAAATATAATTATGTTTAGATTCGTTATATGGGTCATTGACAAATAAAGTTTTCAAAAGTGTAAAAAAAGCATAATGGAGATATAATTAATTTTTATTAAGTTTTATTAAGTGTTAACAATGAGATTATGTGGTTTTTATAATCAATTATCTCTGCTTTTGTCATTTTGTTTTACAAAATTCGTCACCAAAAAATCATTTGGTTTAACCAAAATCTCGGTTTTACCGAATGACGATATTTTCAAACAATGCTAACAAGCTGATATCTAGCAAAAGGACGATCAAACATTTTATATTTAGTACAAGTTTTTAAAATATTTCAACATTTTCCATGTTCTATAGCGGTTGCACCGAATGACCTGATGTTTCGGGACATGCGTATGATCAAGTGAAAACATGAATTTATCAAATAGTTAAAAGTGAGTTAGTTACTTTGTTTCACAACCATGTGGTCCTTTGCAGGCGTCTGAATGATGTCACATCCTGTCACATGATATTGACCGCATGACTTGATCCAAAATCCAGAATTACATTCTTTCTCATAACAAAGCAACGACTTCTACGCATAATTTTAACACCATTTTGCACCATGTTGATATATGATGTTATAAAATCATCAAATATATACATTTATAGCATTTTAAGATATTTTAATCACAAATGAAATGACTGTATTGGAGTCCAGTTAAACCGAATGACCTTTTGACACTTCAGAATCTTTAAAATACCTTTATATGTAGAAAAATATAATTTGGATTCAATAAAAGAGATCTATACATACTTTGGATGTCAAATCTTTGTTTATTATTATTATTATTATTATTATTATTATTATTAAGGCCTTATTATTAATGACCCGTCACGTCATTGACCCATAAACATGTTGGGATGTGTTTAAAATCCTGTTTACATAGTGGCGTTTTTGTATACGAATGAGACATGTGACTCATATGCTGAGTTTAACGGTCGGAAAGCAACTACATTTCCCACAATGCAGTGCTCTTTTGACTTCCTGACCCGCACCGCAGAGTCTCCGCACACAAACACCACCAAATCACTGTGTGTCTTAATTATCTCTCACAATGAGAGGAACACGCATTATATTTGAACTTGGGCATGAATGAAACCCGTTTCTGAGGTAAGACGCGCGTGATTTTATTGATTATTTCTTATTGCAGATGTTCGCCTGCTGTCATGCTAATGCTACGCGGCTAATAACATCAGCGGTTTCCAATGAAAATCACCAGACGTGCATTAATCGTGATATTAATGACCGAAACGGTCCAGAACCGTGGCATTTAGATGTTTGTAATGGATTGTCATGAAATGTCCTGGTTGAAGCTGTCAGTATGATGTTAGCACGGCTAGCTGAGGAGCTCGAGCTCTGACTGGATTCTCTGAGAGAAAATCACACAACTGTATTTTGTTAAACTCACAGATGATTAAAGATGATATATATATCTGAAACTGGATCAGAACCGAAGCATCGGACAGTTGAAACGTTTAAAAAATATAGTTTAAAGCTCGTCAGTCATGACTGACATCACGTGATTGGCTGACACATCACAATATGATCATAGACTGTCTGTCAAGAACATGATGTCATTTAATTGCATTGAGTACAATAGTGGTATTTATTTACATCTGTTGTGAAATGACAAGAATGAGTAAAGGAACTGTTTAATAAAAATGATGAAATAATGAGCAGGAACAGTTGCAGGATAAATACTTCCACTCATACATTCATTTAAAATTTAATGTAAAATATTGATGTTGATGGACACTTAATGCATCATCTATATATCCGGCACTCTCCATCGCTGCGTCAATGGGTTCTGGTTGGGAAATCTCTCGTTCTAGTTTGATGTAATGAAGGTCAGACTGGACAGGTGTGTCTGTGATTGTCTGTTTCAGGGGTTCGTGTTGAAAATCTTGTGTGCCAAGAACCATGAACCTCCACCAGGTGCTCACAGGTGCTGTCAACCCCGGAGACAACTGCTTCTCTGTGGGCAGCGTCAGCAACCGGCCGTTCACGGTAAAAACAGACCATCTGTGCATGTGAGAGAGAGTGTGTGGTGATGTGACATCATGACATCATGTTTCATGTGACAGGCGTACGCCTCCGGCTGTGACATCGTCATTCTGGGCAGCGACTTTGAAAGGATCCAGATTATCCCGGGAGCCAAACATGGGAACATCCAGGTGGGCTGCGTGGACTGCTCTCTCCAGGGCGGACAGGTGAGACACCAAAATCACACCTGCAAGGTCACGTGTTCGATTCCCAAGGGATGCATGAACTGATGAAAAATCGTTCGATGCAAATATTAGCTGTCATTATTAGTAGGGCTGGGTATTGACACAATTTTCACGATTCGATTCGATTACTATTCACATGCTTTCGATTCGATATCGATTATTTTGGATGTAGTATTTCAGTTTCAGCACATGGCAAATTTTCTAGAGGAAAAAAATGCTGTAAACTACACATGAGAATCAGCTGGTACTACTGTAATAATACTGAAGGTTAAATTAACTTATTTATATACAAACACTTAAATTACACTCAATCATGTTTTTATTTTAAATAAAGTTTAGAATTACATAATCATATTTCTACTCCAATTCGTTTTTTTGAAATATAAACATTTAAATCACGGCTGATTTATTCAAACATGCATTAAATATTGAAGAACATTAAAGATTATAATGAATATGTAACGGTGCACAGCTATATTTATCTTTCTAGAGTTCACTTTTCTAGCTGACTAATGAGTTTATGGTCACTGAATATGTTTTTCTGAGGTAAATGTGACGTCACGTGACTTTGAAGCTGTTTTATTGAGTCTTTCTGAGGTTGAAGCACTGATTGAGCGATTACACGAGACATGATACGGATTTCAGTAAGTTGTACTGTATATTTTAACATACCTTCAGATGTTCATGTTTATTTCGCTGTAACTGGTATTAAAGCGGAGGAGAGGATGATCACATGCTTCTCTTTAACTGAGGCGCTAAAGCGATCCGTCACGCCACATTAAACAGTATTTATTTTCTGAATCTCATAATAAGATGGACGTCATTTAAAAATCTGAGACTTTGCTTCATATCAAAAGTAACAGATTATTGCGATTTATTGGATGGGAGGAGCTACATATTCTGCTCATTCATCAACTGAAAACAGACTAGACTAATCGATTCTTAGGATTTAAGAATCGATATCGGTTCATAAAAATGAGAATCGATTAAAATCGAGAAATCAATATTTTTTACCCAGCCCTAGTCATTAGGGTGTGTTGATCTTATAAACATCAGTGAGAAGTATAAAGTTATATATCCAGGTGTATCCACACATACATACACTCACGTGAAGTGCTTTGAAATGATAAAATACAAATAAACATGAAGCGCTGCATCATCCATAAGAGTTTCCTGAAGTCCCCGAACCTGTAAACCAGACGTCATTTACATGCCAGACATCATGTGGTGGTCTAAACTTCCTCCTCGCCCGAAGAGCTCTGAAATGCTCTCTTGCTTTCCCTTAATTAAAACCATCCAGCCGTAGTGTGCTCACGTTACCAGCTCATTGTTCAGTCAAATACATGAGCGTGGGAACGTTCCTGAAGTGGGGAAACACAACAGACACCGAATGAATTGGTCCAAACGATGGAGAGCGTGGCAGGTTTAAAATTCAGCAAGTGTATCTGAACAGGATTATTACTGTGCAAACTTTCTACATCTGCTCTGTTTTCAGATCGCGGCATCGTATGGAAACATTGTTTGTGTGTTTGAGCCGGTGGAGGTCAGTCCGCAAGGGAAAGCGCAAAAAGTGAGTTTCTTCTGGACTAAATGTGCTCTGTTTTATGTGGCGTTCAATGTGCAAGACTTTCCTGAATAGTGCCGCTTGCAACACCAAGATCATGGGTTCGATTCCCAGGGAATGCATGAACTGAATGCAATACACTGGGGTTCAGGAGTGATAAAGAAAGGAATAATTAACATTTTTAATGTTTCTGAAAGAGTCTCTTCTGTTCACCAGCTACATTTATTTGATCAAAAAATACAGTAAAAATGTGAAATATTTTTGCTGCATTTATTTGATCAAAAAATACAGTAAAAATGTGAAATATTTTTACAATGTAAAACAGCTGTTTTCTATGTGAATATATAGTAAAGTATAATTTATTCATGTGATCAAAGCTGAAATTACTCCAGTCTTCAGTGTCACACGATCCTTCAGAAATCATGCTCATTGAATCATAATGTTCAAAAACAAACGATTAGGGCTGTCAAATCTAATAAATTACATGATGTGCCAATCAAATAATCAAATGATCACAAATTAAAATCAATTTTGGCTGCAATATTACCCCAAAAAGATAATTTGAAGTCACTATTGTGTTAGATGAGAAAAGCATTGAATAGACTTTGCAAAAAGTATCTATAGAAAGAAATATTTTGATTCAACATAGAATTTATTACACAAACTTTTCAGACGTTGCATCTGAAGTGGAATTTATGTATATTTTACACAGACTGTTTAATGCAGCTCAGAAGTGCATGAATATGAATGGAAAATGAAATTATACTTAAATATGAAAGTAAAACCGCCGGTACGTGGCGACAAGTCACTGTCTTAATGAGTGAGTCATTGAATCATTCATTCAACCAGCTGATTCATTCAGGAGCGATGCAAGTGGCCGTCTTTATGAATGAATCACTGAATCAACAATAGAAAGTTCAAAAGAACAGCATTTATTTGAAATAGAATCTTTTGGGTCCTTGTTGAATAAAAATATTAGTTTCTGTTTTTACCCCAAACCTTTAATTTATTACAATTTCCACAAAAATATGAACTGTTTTCAACATTGATAATAATCGTAAATGTTTCTTGAGCTGCAAATCATCATATTAGAATGATTTCTGAAGGATCATGTGACACTGAAGACTGGAGTAATGATGCTGAAAATTCAGCTTTGATCACAGGATATAAATTACATTTTAATATATATTCACATAGAAAACCGCTGATTTAACATTAAACTTTTTACAATGTAAACACCTGTCACAATGTTTTTTCAGAAGCTGAATTATCATTGGCAGAAGAGCGGGCAGTTCGTCCTGCAGTCAGTCGCACACATCCTGACGTGGCACCCGACCGGTACGTGAGATCAGCGTTTGCTCCTCGTGTCGGAGACGAGCCGCTCACCTCATCTCTCTTCTCTAACACTGTTCACAGGTACGTGTCTTCTGACCGGCTCGGCATCTCTGCAGCTGTGGTGTAACGTGCGTTCCAGCGCAGATCCCGAAGACAAGGCCGCTGCCGGCGATCCTCAGCACTCCTGGAGATGCATATGGCAATGCAAGTCAGTGTTCATCCTTCACGTCACACTGAGTTTCTCTGAATACACCTCAGACTGCTGCAGTAAACTCTCTCTGGATGTTACAGGTCCGCCGCTCCGACTCACTTCATCAAGTTTTCCCCGGATGGAGAGTTTTTTGCGACTGCAGGACAGGTTTGTACTTGTGTGATGTGTGCACTTGGGGGTTTGCGATAATGACAAAAAAAGATATCTCAATATTTTCTGGGATTATTAGACTATATTTAGACAATCTTTTTCTTTGAGTTGATATTTACCAACATAAATTGATTGCGTTTTTAGCTTTATAAGGGCAGTCTTTTTAAACCCTATTTCATGTATGCATCATCTTTTATGTCAACTTTGTACATTTAATCAGTAAATTAATCAGCAAATTAATGGCAAGCAGCCATTAAGGTGCCAGGTGCAAAGAAGCAAGCAAGTAAAATATAGCATTTTATTTCATATACTTTATTGCAGTGGTTCCCAAACTGGGGTACGCGAGGTGACAAAAGGGGGTACGCGAACAAAATGCTGAGTAGGCTAGTTAATTTAATTCTACCTTAAAATAATATTAAAATCGAGCATGTATTTCTAACTTCCAAAATGTCGTAAATCCAGTACATTTAATCAAATTACCTCATAATTTGCAGTCAAAAATTACTGTATCCACCATAGACTGTAAAACAAGCAGCATACAAATGATAGATTGCGTGCAGAATCTGCTGCCTTAAATCGTGCTAAATTACTGTTGTTCTCGACAATGCACCTTTGTAAAAGTAGAGATTTAGCACGTACTCGCATGAAGAACAAATATAGACACAGATAATGGATTAATTTCGATTTAAGACTCAAACATTCTCCGATACAAAAACATACCTTGTGTGAGTTGTATTTAATGATGATAACGAGCAAGAATGCAATTGTTCCCAAATATCCACATGACTGCAAACGTGGCATAATACAACAGGTAAAAAAAAAAAACGTACATTTTAAACACAGTACTATCAGTATTTACTCTATTTTGCAATGAAATAATAGTTCTAACAAAAACCACAGCAGAACTACAACACACGTCTGTGTTTCGCGAACAATTCTGCGGCTTTGAACGAATCGTGAGAGTCAATGATTCAATGATTCATTCACAGCCATTCGTTACTGAATGAATGACTCGATGACTCACTCATAAAAACAGTGACTTGCTGCCACCTACTGGCGGTTTTAGTTTAATAGTTAAAAGGTTTACTTAGTTTTACCATCATTGCATATTTCTCTATTGGACATTTTTTTATTTTAAACATTATTTATTTTATAAAGTTATTCATAAAGCTAAATAATCAATTTAGGGGGCAAATATTGTCCCTTAATGGTAAAGGTGTGACTGCAGTCGAAGTGGAAGAGAGGGGGTACGCAGAAGGATGGTAAATCCCTTCAGGGGGTACTCCAAGATAAAAAGTTTGGGAACCACTGCTTTATTGTAGTTAGTGGCAATTTAATATTTTATTAAGTTATAGCACCACCAACAGGTGCAATCCCACCACTTTTTTTTATGTGTCATCAGAGTGTGCCCATAAATAAGTGTGCCAAATTTGGCAAAAATATCTCATTTCGTTTAGGAGTTATAGACATGTATATGAATGAGTACATAAAAAATAACCCATGCATGACTCTGATTGCATTTTTTTTTGCCACTTACTATCAAATTTTTGGCATTTGGGCAATAACGAATATTCAACAACCTATGTTTTCGAATTAACGGTTTCGAAGATATTCGCAAACATTTTTTTAACGCTAATTTGCAAAGTTACACAAACCTTAAGGCGAAAAACCTAGCATGTTAGGTATCATTCGACTTGGATTCGTGACTCCCATGAAAATAAGTCAATCACATCAAAAGTTATGAGCATATCAATATTTGATTTCACCACTAGGTGGCGCTGTCTCAAAGCTTCTCAGGCTCCTTCAGGCCATCGTGCTGATGACCCATACATACGTTCAAAAAATACAGCACTTTGCTACAAAATGCAAAATGGGCGACGCCCAAAATGCCCGATATGGTAAAAATGGATTTCACTGAACTCGGCATGCTGCCCTGAATCTAACAAGACCAGTTTTATAATTTTTGGCATTTATAAGCAAAAATAGCCATTTTTGCTTTCTCCAGACCAGTAGGTGGTGCTGTGCCGAAACGCAGCATGTAGCCCCAGGTCATGTTTGTGATGACATGTACCAAGTTTGGCTAATCGCTAAAGCGTTGTGGAGATACAGCCTTGCGTCCAATTTTGGCATGCTCTTCTTCGAATTTGTTTGCGCGTTAATCGAGAATAGTTGGGTTTATCAAAAAGCTTTTGATAACTTTTTGCCAGCATAGTCTGAAGATGATATGATTTGATTTTCATGAAAATTGGAGGAGTTCTAAAAAGTATTTTTTTGGCGGGAAAATGTGGCGGGAAAAGATTCATGATGGAAAATGATGTCATATGGTGCAATCGAATCATATTGAGCCGTGGAAAAAATAATATTGTTTTCAAAAGTTATTAGCATAAACATGAGTGAAAACTTTGGACAAGTGGTGGCGCTAGAGAGTTTGAGCTAGAGACACCAAATTTGCAGTAGCTGATGTTGAGACTTTCCTTTACTGATTTCAACTGATTCGTTTAAACAGCTGATTCATTCAACCAAGTGCTTGTCTTTATTAAAGGATTAGTTCACTTTCCAATTAAAATTTCCTGATAATTTACTCTCCTCCATGTCATCCAAGATGTTCATGTCTTTCTTTCTTCAGTCGAAAAGAAATGAAGGTTTTTGAGGAAAAACATTTTTCTCCAACTTTTCTCCAGGAGAAATGGCCTCCAAACGGTTGAAGGTCAAAATTACAGTTTCAGTGCAGCTTCAAAGAGCTCTACATGATCCCAGACGAGGAATAAGAGTCTTATCTAATTTTTTTTTTTAATTTTTATACATTTTAACCATAAATGCTCATCTTGAACTAGCTCTCTTCTTCTTCTCTATTTGAATTCCAGCAGTGTAGACAGTGTTAAGTGTATTACTGCCCTCCACAGGTCAAAGTTTGAACTAAATTGTCATATTCAATATGCTAGTGCAAGTATATAACAATTAGTTCAAACTTTGACCTGTGGAGGGCAGTAATACACTTAGCAGTGTCTACACTGCTGGAATTCAAATAGAGAAGAAGAAGAAGAAGAGAGCTAGTTCAAGATGAGCATTTATGGTTAAAACTTGTTGTTTTTTTTTTTTAAATTTTAGAAAATGAGCGATGGTTTCTCTAGATAAGACTCTTATTCCTCGTCTGGGATCATGTAGAGCTCTTTGAAGCTGCACTGAAACTGACATTTGGACCTTCAACCCGTTGAACCCCAGTGAAGTCCACTATATGGAGAAAAATCCTGGAGTGTTTTCATCAAAAACCTTCATTCCTTTTCGACTAAAGAAAGACAAGAACATCTTGGATGACATGGAGGTGAGTAAATTATCAGGAAAATTTAATTTGAAAGTGAACTAATCCTTTAATGGATAGCTGAGTCATGCTGATTCATGTTTACGTTTGTAAAATAGCATGCATGTTATTCCGAGTTGACTGCTTTGTGTTGAAAAGTCGTTGTTCAACCAAATTCTTGTCATCCTCCATTTAAATTCTGTCTCGTTGCAGGACGACTGTTTGGTGAAAGTGTGGTACAGCACCAGCAAATGGCAGGCAGACATCACCAAATTCTTCACCCCGCTTGACCTGCGCTCTGGGGCAGAGATCAACTTCTCCTTCATTTACCTGGCCCACCCTCGCTCCGTCACCGGCTTCTCCTGGAGGAAGACCAGCAAATACATGCCCAGGTGAGTTGAGGCGCGACGGACCCCCTGCAGACGCCTGTCGCTCTCGCTGACCGCTGTGTGCTGCTGCTCTTCCAGAGGCGGCGTGTGTAACGTGCTGCTGACCTGCTGCAAAGACAGCGTCTGTCGACTGTGGGCGGAAACGCTGCTGCCCAGCGACTGCCTGCTGTCCGGACACAGACACAATCACTGCAACAACGACCTGCCGAAGACAAACAACATGAAGAAGTCCTCCAGCAACACCCTGAACCAGAGCCCGCTGGAGGTGAGCTGAAGCAGAAACCCTCGTGTGTGTGTGTGTGTGTTCACTGATGACGACTAGAGCTGCATCTTCTGTCTGTTCACAGCTGAACCTGAAGCCCTCGTGGCGAGAGGAGGTGCGGTGTTTATCTCAGCTCTCGTACACGGGTCCTCTGCCACAGCAGCAGAACAAGCACTACGCACACCGCACCAACATCCTGCACGCCAACGCCCTGTGCCACTTCCACATCGCTGCCAGCATAAACCCAGCCACAGGTAACGTGACCTTCAGTGTGACACAGACATGATGCTTACTGATGAAAAAAGCTAATCACTTTCGCTCATGTAACTCTTTCAAACCTGTTGTCAAAATACATGCAAGAACCAAAGGCCTTTGTAATGTGTGCAGACATCCCTCTGCTGCCCTCCATCTCGTCCATGAACGGCTCCGATGAGGAGGAACCGGGAGGCTCGTTCACTGTTCACTGGCTCAACAACAAAGAGCTGCACCTGACGCTGAGCATGGAGGTGTTTCTACAGCAGCTCAGGAGCAACGGCGAGCAGAACGGACCCGGAGAGCGCTACGGTACTGTGTAGTACATCAATATATCAGAGACAAGGACTGATTTACCATATTAACATTGGGAAAGATAAGGGAGAACAGATTAATCAGGTGCTAGCACATGTTTACATTGAAAAACAATGGAAATGTAGTGCAGTGCAATGGAAAAAGGCATTCTGTGTGAACGGCCCCTTTACTGTGATATGAGATTTAGGTCACACTAGAGCAACACATATTGCGTGGGTAAAAAAAGCCATCGGTGTGTTACAGTTTAATGACATTTGTACACTAATAAGCCTGTGAGGATTAGGGTTGGGTATCGTTTGAATTTTATCGATTTGATTCCGAAGTCTTGCACTTAAAAAAAGCACTTTAAAGGGTTAGTTCACCCAAAAATGAAATTTCTGTTAATTACTCACTCTCATGTCATTCCACACCCGTAAGACCTTCGTTCATCTTTGGAACACAAATTAAGATATTTTTGAAAGCCAAAGTTTTTTTCTTTTATTTGAAAGCAACATAATTACCCAATCTAGGCCAAGAAAAGTAGCAAAAATATCATTAAAATAGAAAATAGTCGATGTGACTGCAGTGGTTCATCCTTAATGTTATGAAGAGACGAGAATACTTTTTGTGCGCCAAAACAAAACAAAAATAACGACTTTATTCAACAATTTTCTCTCTACTCTGTCATTATCCTACACAGTTTATGTTGAAGACTAGTGTAACAATACATCGATGTAGATCGATACATCGATCTAATGTCTAATGATCCGATGCATCGATGCAATGCGTAAAAAATCGATACCTGTGGGCTAAATATAGAGGCACCTTTGTTTTAACACTCCACATTTTCACACAATATGTGAAAATGTGAATGTGAAATTTTGAAATAAATGTTTATATATTTTGGTTGCAGTTGTGAGTTAATAAAAATTTAACTGGTTGTGTAAAATATGCTCAAAATATCGGAATATTAATCGAATCGTATCACAGAACTTTTTGAGGAATCGGAAAATATCGAATCGCTGGCTATGAGAATCGATATTGTAACGAATTGTGATGAACTGTCCGATTTACACCCCTATTGAAGACACAGTGCACCACTTCAGTGTTCTACGTCAGAACGCCGACTCGTTATTGGCCGACAACGCATGTGTCGTGCTGCTCACGTGATCAGCTTTGGCCAATAATGAGCCGGCGTTCGGATGTAAACACAGCAGCGCTAAACTGCTTTAAAGGGTTAGTTCACCCAAAAATGAAAATAATGTCATTTATTCCTCACCCTCATGTCGTTCCACACCTGTAAGACCTTTGTTCATCTTCAGAACACAAATTAAGATATTTTTGATGAAATCCGATGGCTCAGTGAGGCCTGCATAGCCAGCAATGGACATTTCCTCTCTCAAGATCCATTAATGTACTAAAAACATATTTAAATCAGTTCATGTGAGTACAGTGGTTCAATATTAATATTATAAAGCCACGAGAATATTTTTGGTGCGCCAAAAAAACAAAATAACGACTTATATAGTGATGGCCGATTTCAAAACACTGCTTCAGGAAGATTCGGAGCACAAATGAATCAGTGTGTCGAATCATGATTCGGATCGCATGTCAAACTGCTGAAATCATGTGACTTTGGCACTCCGAACCGCTGATTCGACACACTGATTCATTTGTGCTCCGAAGCTTCCTGAAGCAGTGTTTTGAAATCGGCCATCACTATATAAGTCGTTATTTTGTTTTTTTGGCGCACCAAAAATATTCTCGTCGCTTTATAATATTAATATTGAACCACTGTACTCACATGAACTGATTTAAATATGTTTTTTAGTACATTAATGGATCTTGAGAGAGGAAATGTCATTGCTCAGGCCTCACTGAGCCATCGGATTTCAACAAAAATATCTTAATTTGTGTTCTGAAGATCAACGAAGGTCTTACAGGTGTGGAACGACATGAGGGTGAGGAGTAAATGACATTATTTTCATTTTTTGGGTGAACTAACCCTTTAAGTGCGTCACCTGCGTACGAGACTAACAGGAAAGAAAATAAATTGTTGAATAAAGTCGTTATTTTTTTGTTTTTGCGCACAAAAAGCATTCTCGTCTCTTCGTAACATTAAGGTTGAACCACTGCAGTCACATGACTGTTTTAACGATGTCTTTAGTACCTTTCTGGACCTTGAAAGTGGTTATATTGCTGTCTATGGACGAGAATTTACCGCTCAGATTTCATCAAAAATATCTTAATTTGTGTTCTGAAGATGAACGAAGGTCTTACGGGTGTGGAACGACATGACAGAGATTTCATTTTTGAGTGAACTAACCCTTTAAATGCTTTAAAATCACATTAAAATGCAAACGCAGGAATCACGAGATGCACACGTCTCATCAAATCCCTGGTTCTTGGAAATTCAGAACCGGTTCTCGATACCCAACCCTAGTGAGGATTCACATGCATCATATGAAGTGATCTCTCTGTTCTGAGCAGATGTGGGTGAGGAGGGGAACAGCGCTGATGGTGCAGCTGCGAGCTCCGTCGCTCTGCCTGCACCGGCTGTGGATCATCAGGTGGACGTGCTGCTGGGCGACTGGAACAGAGGAGCAGACATGCTGTTCAGCATCCACCCGATGGACGGGTCGCTGCTGGTGTGGCACGTCGACTGGTTGGACGAATACCAGCCGGGCATGTTCCGACAGACGCAGGTAGCATACAACTTTGTTTTGCATCATTAAATCATTCTCCTGCTTTGAAACAAACATGGTGAGTAATAATTCTCCGTTTCCAGGTTTCCTTCGTGTCCAGGATTCCCGTGGCCTTCCCCACCGGTGACGCCAACTCTCTCAGCCGCAGCGTGGTCATGTACGCCTGCAACAAAAACGTGGACCTGGCCATCCAGCACGGACGTCAGCGGCCCGCGGGTCTGCCGCACTCTTCCTCCGCGCTGATCGGCTTGAGTCAGAACAAACCCTCCTCCAACAGCCTGCGCCTCAGCATCTTCACCCCCAGCGTCCTGATGATCTCCAAACACGCCGACGGCTCCCTCAACCAATGGGCCGTCAGCTTCGCCGAAGATTCGGCCTTCTCCACGGTGCTCAGCGTCTCTCATAAGTCGCGATACTGCGGCCACCGCTTCCACCTCAACGATCTGGCCTGTCACTCTCTGCTGCCCCTGCTGCTCACCACGTCACACCACAACGCCCTGAGGACGCCCGACGGCGACGCCACTCTGACGCTCCCGCCGGACCCGTCCCGCAGGAGCAGAGTGTCGTCCGGTGGCGTCTCCCAGGACCCCAACGCCATCTACAGCGAGCTGATCCTGTGGCGGGTGGATCCGGTGGGTCCGCTGTCGTTCTCGGGGGGCGTGTCAGAGCTGGCCAGGATCAACTCGCTGCACGCGTCGGCCTTCTCTAACGTGGCCTGGCTGCCCACGCTCATCCCTAGCAACTGCCTCGGTGAGGACGTCTACCTTGGTTTCTGACAAACGTTGCATAAAAGCAAAATTCATCGTTTGTGGTTGCTTCTAGAATTTAAATTAGTTCAGCCTGACAGTCTTAAGCAAAAAAGAAAAAGAAAGCAAGAGTACAAAACAGGAAAAGGCACTCTGTGTGCGGATTATTTGGGATATTTTTGGAGGTTCCTGCTCGCCGCAACCTTTAATGAGTCACTGTGCCGTCAGTCTCGTAGAATATTCATAAATGTGTATTCGGCTTATGAATATTTACTGTGCATCTCTAAAAGTTTAATTGATGAACCTTCGTTCTGCTTGAAGCTGATTGGATGTTAGATGTTGGTCTATTCATATTTCATTTCCTTCCCAAAAGGTGTGTATGGAAACTCACCCAGTGCCTGCTTCATTGCCAGTGACGGACACTCGCTGAGACTGTATCAGGCCATCATAGAGGCCAAAAAACTGCTGAGTGAACTCTCGAACCCCGACATCTCTGTAAGAATGAACCTGGCTTTTATGTTGAATTGTCGAATAGTAGAGTCCTGCATATATGCATCATGTCTTGTTCTTCCAGAAATATGTTGGCGAGGTGTTTAACATCATCAGCCAACAGTCGACGGCCAGACCGGGCTGCATCATCGAGCTCGATGCCATCACAGACTTTGTACGTATAAGATCCACTACTAAACCGGAGTAACATGTCATTTCCCAAAGTGCCCAGCGCTCACCATGTCTCTCACTGTTTGTTCAGCAGGGGAAAGAGACGCAGCTGTTGCATGTGTTTGAGGAGGACCTGATCTTGGGAAATGAGAAATCAGACGATTGCCTGCAGGAGTCTGGTAGGAGGTCATTCTCTCTGATAACGCAGCAGTGTCGGTTGTGCTTCTGTGCTGTATCGTAAACGCTTGCCTTTGTTTAGTTCCCAGCCGGACGCTCTTCTCCGCTCGCTTCTTCCTGGTGGTGGTGGAGATCGCTCAGAGCGGCAGGTCGCTCCTGCACATGTGGCATCTACAGTTAGATGCAGTTCCCGTCATTATGGGTTTGTAATGGATTTTATTAAGAATAGTGACATGCTTCCAAGTGAACTTGAAGTCATTCTCAGTAGCTGTTTTCATCCAAAGTTGCGAATTTAACTTATGCACAAATTTGGAATATGGCATAAAACATTTGCAAATTACATGTGCACTAAAGAACATAACTGTCACTTCCTAGGAAATTGGTGCAAAATATCTGCAATAAAAATGGAAGTTGCTGCAATCAGGCTCTTTTTTTCGCCATCTTAAATGACTTGCTTTCAGATGCTGGTGTTTGGGAATGCAATTCTCAGCAGAGATCGACTGATAGTGATTTTTTTTATTTTATAACCGATACCAATTATTTGCATGTTTATGTGCCCGATAATCGATATACAGAATCGATATTTGTTTTATTTCTGTTTTTGACAATTATAACAACAGCACTGAACTGAACAAACTGTTTTATTTACCACTTTTTAAATACTGTGATTTCTGCAATTTCACTTCCATACAGAAGAAAACACATCAATAAATAGAGTCTGAAAGAGTGCACTGTCACTGAAATGTCTTTTTTAAATAAAATTTTTGACCAGGTAAACAAACAGGTAACAAATAAAAAATAATAATAAAAAGAAGCATAAAAAATGACTAGTTAATCCTAGTTGCATCTTTTTATTTACAACAACAGGCAAAATAAATATACAAAGTCTAATGTTTTAATATGGAGAACATGAAATGTCAGAAAAAATATCAGTAAAAAAGATTATCCGTTGATCTCTAATTGTGAGAGACGCTTCTGGGAGGGAATTAAAACAAATCATGCTGATGATAGATTTTGACTCCGATGTTTCAGAACCACCAAACCGATATTTGAGATGCTGTGCAATGCGATTGGTTAGTCCAGTTATCCAATCATCACAGGACTTTTTTTTTGTGCTTCGAAGGATTTATTTAGTAAATGTGTTTCCATCGTAGTTTATGCATGTCTTCTTATCGCATATAAATTATCCTCCTCAGTTTGTGAATTTATACGCATCTTGCTGTTTCCAAACAGTGTTTTTTTTTAAATGTGATATCCCAAAATTAGCATAAAAATAGGTGGATGAAAACAAACCTACATGATTGTACTGTTAAAAGTGCCAGATTGGAGTCAGACATGAATACAGGTTTGATTAAATAAAGCCTTTTTTTTATTTTTATAACCGGTACCAATTATTTGCATGTTTATGTGCCCTATAATCAATATACAGAACCAATATTTGTTTTATTTCTGTTTTTGACAATTATAACAGCAGCACTGAACTGAACAAACTGTTTTATTTACCACTTAAATACTGTAATTTCTGCAATTTCACTTGCATACAGAACAAAACACACTTCTACATCAATAAATAGAGTCTGAAAGAGTGCAAAAAATGAAAAACATAGTGCACTGTCATTAAAGTGTCTGAAGTGCAAACAGGTAACGAATATAGCAAGTAAAAATAATTCTAACAAATTTTTTAAAAGAGCATAAAACATTCTAAACTGCCTGAATAAAAAAACATTACTAGTTAATCCCAGTTGCATCTTTTTATTTATAACAACCAGCATTAAACAACAGACAAAATAAATATACAAAGTCAAATGTTTTCATATGGAGAACATAAAATATCGGGAAAAATATTGGTAAAATCGATTATGGGTCAATCTCTAATTGTGAGAAACACTTATGGGATGGAATTAAACCAAATCATGCTGATGATAGACTTTGACTCAGATGTTTCAGAACCACCAAACCAATATTTGAGATGCTGTGCAATGCGATTGGTTAGTCCAGTTATCTAATCGTCACTGGACTTATTTTTATGTGCGTGCATCAAAGTATTTTTTTTTTTAGTAAATGTGTTTCCATCGTAGTTTTTGCACGCATAAAAATTGTCCGCCTCAATTGAGCTCGTAAGAAATTTCTTTTTTAGAATTTATACGCATCTTGGTGTTTCCAGTGTTTTTTTTTTTTTTAATGTGCATAAAAATTTGCATAAAAATAGTTGGATGGAAACAAACCTACATGATTGGACTGTTAAAAGTGCCAGATTGGAGTAAGACATGAATACAGGTTTAAGCCTAAATAAAAGCATGATCACTGGTTTAACATTGTCAGCTGTACAGGAAAGACATTTCAATGAAAGCATATGCAGACAATCATTATATTTCACTGTTTCTGTCAATTAAACTGATTTGTTTCCGTTGTTTCAGAGCAAACTCAAACTCCTGCAAAAACTGAGACTGTGTCTCCATCACCCACAAACTGCTCACAGTTTAACTTCGAGACGGTCGGCTCACCGCAGGCCCAGAGAACGAAACTCAACACATCCAACCTCCAGAGCGCCTGTCGCCTCACTCTTACCAGTACGAAAGTGTTCAGCCAGGAGCTCGACCTACCGCAGGGTGTTGAAGTCATACGTGTAACACCGGCTGCAGGTGATGGCAAACTACATTTGTGATCGTATGTGATGTTCTGTGTTTATATACTGACAGATTATCTGCCTTGCAGGACATTTGAGCTCTTCATCCCTGCAGCCAACTGGACGGGCTCCGTATCTGCTGGCCACATCCTGCTCAGACGGTACTGTCCGGTTCTGGAGGTGCAGCGCTGTCTCTGACCCCGATAGCTCTGGAGAACCGTCATATGTCTGGGAAGAGTGGCCTTTGTTAGTGGAGGAAGGCGTGGCCAGCAGCAGCGCTCTGAGCGTGTGCGGTCAGCTCATGGGTCTCAGCTGCTGCCACACCAGCAGAGTCGCGGTAGCACACCGGAGCGACGGACCGGGTTCCGGCGAGCCGCTCATGCATGTCAGCATATTCCAGTGCGACTCCACCGGCGGCTCTCAGTGGATACTGGAGCAGATGCTTAAAGTCAGCAGCTCTTATAGCCCGAGTAGTAATGACTGTGATAAAAGCCTTACGGTACTAAGGGATGGGCTGGTAAATAACAATTGCTTAGCTCTTGGCGGTAAGAGGCAGGTCCACTTAGACTGGGTCTCCAGAGAAGACGGCTCTCATATATTAACCGTGGGTCTGGGATCCAAACTTTACATGTACGGGATGCTATCGGGAAAACCTCCAGATCTGGGACTGTCCGATAGCAGCAGGGAGCACCGCTGCTCCCACCTGGTTCTTCTCAGAGTGGTGGATTTAGTGTCGTCTGTTGAGGGTTCGCTACCCATTCCTGTCTCTCTGTCTTGGGTGCGAGATGGGATCTTAGTAGTCGGGATGGAATGCGAGATGCACGTCTACTCCCAATGGCAGCCACCCACCCCGGCCAAGCCGGCGCTCGCCACCGGAGAGAACAGTATCGGTACCGGCAGCGTGACGTCTCTGAAACTGGAGGGACTCAGTCCGAATCCTTCTAAAAAGACTCTCACTAGGTCCATGACTAGTTTGGCTCAGAAACTCAGTGGAAAGAGAACTGCGTACGACCTCCCAGCTGAGATGGAGGATTCTGGGTTGTTTGAGGCCGCGCACCACCTTTTTCCCACTCTGCCCCAGTATCATCCGGTACAGCTTTTGGAGCTCATGGACCTCGGAAAGGTCCGACGGGCCAAAGCCATCCTGTCCCATCTGGTGAAGTGCATCGCCGGAGAGATCGTGTCTCTGAAGGACACAACTGTCAACCAAGAGCGACGTCTGCGCTCACTCACGATCAGCGCCAGCGGAAGCACCACCAGAGACCCAAAGATGTTCAGCAAGGGCGAGAGCTCGGACTACACCGAGATCGACTCTATCCCGCCACTGCCGTTGTATGCGCTCTTAGCCGCCGATGATGAAACGGCCCCCAGTGCCAAAGAAAGAACGGATAGCGTGAGCGCTCACGGCGCCAGTACATCCAGCCAAAGTGTTGCTTACGATGAGCTCTTCTCGAGCACCGGTGTCAGTGCGGATGACTTGGACCCTTTTGATGCAGATGAGGAAGATGATAATGCCAAAGTCATTGATCTGTCGAAGTATAGCCCCACGTTTTTCGGCTCTGAGCATGCACAGGTGTTATCCGGACACCTGCTTCACTCTAGTCTCCCGGGCCTGACGCGGATGGAGCAGATGTCTCTGATGGCCTTGGCAGACACCATTGCCTCCACCAGCACTGACATTGGAGAAAGTCAAGGGAAAGGCCAAGGTCATTATCTTTTATTGATGAATACAGTTGTTCGTTTGTATAAATGTGTTAGATGTGATGAATCTGATGGCATTTTTTCAGGTGGAGAGACACTGGATGAATGTGGACTGAAGTTCCTGCTGGCTGTTCGCCTGCACACCTTCCTCCTGACATCTCTGCCTCCGGCTCATCGAGCTCAGCTTTCCTGTCAAGGTATTGCAAGTGTTCCAGTACTGGTTTTGCATCATTGTCCTGGAGTATGTTGGGGGGAGTATGTCGTGCAAGTATGTTGGGGGGAGTGTGTCAAGCAGGTATGTAGGAAGGAGTATGTCAGGGAGTGTGTCAGGCGGGTATGTCGGGCAAGTATGTAGGAAGGAGAATGTCAGGTGATTTATGTCGGGCAGGTATGTCAAGGGAGTATGTCAGGGAGTGTGTCGGGTGCATATGTCGTGCATGTATGTTGGGCAGGTATGTAGGAAGGAGAATTTCAGGTGATTTATGTCAGGCGAGTATTTCGAGGGAGTATGTCTGGCGAGTACGTAGGGGGGAGTGTGTTGGGCGGGTATGTCAGGGAGTATGTTGGGTAAATATGTCAGGGAGTATGTCGGGTGCATATGTCATGCTGTATGTTGGGCAGGTATGTCGGGTGAGTATTTCAAGGGAGTATTTCGGGCAGGTATGTCGGGCGAGTATGTTGGGTGGATGTGTTGTGCGAGTATGTAGGGGGGAGTGTGTTGGGCGGGTATGTAGGAGGGAGAATGTTGGGAGTATTTCAGGCAAGTACGAAGGGGGGAGTATGTTGGATAAATATGTCAGGGAGTATGTTGGGTGAGTGTCGGGCGAGTACGTAGTATGTCGGGAGTATGTTGGGCACGTATGTAGGGGGAGAATGTCAGGCGAGTATGTCGGAGTATGTCAAATGGGTATGTCGGGCACATATGTTGGGTGAGTGTAGGGGGGAGTATGTCGGGCGAGTCTGTCGGAGTATGATGGGCGGGTATGTCGGGTGAGTATTTCGAGGGAGTATGTCGGGCGGGTATTTCAGGGCGTATATTGGGCGGGTATGTAGGAGGGAGAATGTTGGGAGAGTATGTCAGGCGAATACGAAGGGGGGAGTATGTAGGGCAGTTATGTCAAGGAGTATGTTGGGTGAATATGTCGGGCGAGTATGTCGGAGTATGTTGGGTAAGTATGTTGGAGTATGTCAGGCATGTATGTTGGGAGAGGATGTCAGGCGAGCATGTCAGAGAGTATGTCGAATGGGTGTGTCGGGAACGTATATTGGGGAGTACGTAGTTGGGCGGGTATGTCGTGTGAGTACGTATGGGGGAGTGTCGAGCGAGTATGTCAGGGAGTATGTCGGGTGTATGTTGTGTGGGTAGTGGAGGCGTAATGTTAACATAGCGGTGGTACATTCTATGCTAATTTCACCCTCGCACGCCGTCACAGATCTCTTGGCATGAGATCTCGTCACACCCCTATCAAATTCAAATCTCAGCTGTGATATGTTGTGTGTTCTGAAAGGCCTTTAAGCTCAGAAACTCAATAACTGCTGATGGTCTGCAGGATTGTCCACCTGCCACTACGCCTGGGCGTTCCACTCTGAGGCTGAAGAGGAGCTGCTCAACATGCTTCCAGCCCTGCAGAAAGGAGATCCCACGTGGCCAGATCTGAGAGCCATGGGTGTGGGCTGGTGGCTGCGGAGTACTAATAAGCTTCGCAGATGCATTGAGAAGGTCTGACCAAACTGATCCCATTTTCTGTGCATATTATGTGAAACTTGAGAAAACACATGTTCATCCTCTCTCTCCTGCACAGGTGGCAAAAGCTGCTTATCAGAGAAACAACGACCCCTTAGACGCAGCCTTGTTTTATCTGGCCATGAAGAAGAAAGCCGTGGTTTGGGGATTGTACAGGTAACACACACACACACACACACACACACACACACACACACATGCTAAAGTGTCATTCGCCCATCAGCAAGGCTTCAGTTCACCGAGAGCTTCTGTTTGATGAAGGTCTCAGCAGAACGCGAAGATGACTGCGTTCTTCAGCAATAACTTCAGTGAAGATCGCTGGAGGAAAGCAGCTATGAAGAACGCTTTCTCTCTGCTCGGAAAACAGCGCTTCCAACATTCCGCTGCTTTCTTTCTGCTGGCTGGATCCCTGAAAGATGCTGTTGAGGTACAGTGTTTGCAAAACATGTTTATGTGCTTCTCTGAACCTGCTCAGACAAGATCACAATGATCTTGTTTTTGTCACGTGAGGTTTTCATAAGATCTGTTGGTTTTACACACATGATCAGGTTTGTATAGAGAAGATGCAGGACCTTCAGCTGGCTCTAGTCATCTGTCGACTGTACGAGTCTGAGTTTGAGATGTCCTGCACCTACAAACGAATCCTGCAGAGGCACGTTTTGGGTCAGGACCACCAGATGGCGGCCCACCAGGACCCGTTCCTGCGCAGCATGGCTTACTGGGTCTTAGACGACTACAGCAGGGCCCTGGACACTCTGCTGGAACAGCCCAATGAAGGTGAGAGACTGGAACATTTGGTGTGGACCTGAGACCGCTTGACATCAGAGTTCGGTTCCTTTTGGTCTGTGTGAAAGTGGTTTTCCAAACTTCGATTCATGTGGATTCATGTACAATGATGTAAACAAAACTAATGAAAGGAAAGGCAAGAGGTCTTTATCCCTCAGTTTTTTTCCTCCTCATGTGCTTCCAAAATGTTGACACAAATCGTTCTCTTTCAGGAACCGCCGGCACATCTCCCTGTAATCCTGACGTCTTCAACTTCTACACGTACCTCCGCACGCACCCGCTGCTTCTACGCCGCCACTTCGGCTCCTCGGATAAAGCTAAAGTGGGTCTGACGGCCGAGGGCCGCGTGGCCGACTCCATCACCCTCACCGAAAGGAGACTCTTCTTCACCGCCGCTCACGCACACCTACAGGCCGGCTGTCCCATGCTAGCTTTAGAGGTGCTCTCCAAAATGCCGAAAGTTGTTAAGCGTTCCAAGGCACGTGAGTATCCCTCCATGTCGATGAGCGCTTCTGAAGGTCTAGAGAAGCCTGTTCTCAACGGCTTCCAGTCAGTGTCCTCGCTCTCGTCTCCCAGAGACGACAGTCAGTCGGACTCGGTGCTCAGTTTCGACTGGAGCCAGCCCTCTATCACTCTGCCGGATGAGCCTCTGGACCTGAAGTGGGACTCTGAAGACTCTGACGTAGAAGAATCGGGACTGGCGATGAAGACCATCCACCCAGAGAACAACGGAGACGCTCCGGACGCGGCGTCCACCCCCACGGATCACAGCGACTCGCTCGCCCTGACCGAGGACATCCTTGCCGCCCGGTTGAAGTTCAGCTCCTGCCTGAAGATCCTGACCACGGAGTTACGGACGCTCTCCACGGGCTACGAGCTGGACGGAGGGAAGCTGCGGCATCAGCTGTGCCACTGGCTGGAGCGAGAGGTGGCGGCGCTGCAGAACTGCTGCGGTTACAACCCCTTCCTCCAGCACCTGCCTGAGGGCATCTCGGCGGACCTGAGCCAGCTGGAGGATCTGGAGGTGCAGGGCGCAGCGGAGCAGGCCAGAGAGGTGCAGCGGCGGCGGAGGCTGTGGCTGAAGAGGAACCAGCCCTTGCTGCGCATCTTCCTCAGTTACTGCAGCCTGCACGGCTCTCACGGAGGAGGACTGGCCTCCGTCAGGATGGAGCTCATTCTGCTGCTGCAGGAGTCTCAGCAGGTAACGGACTTCAGTTTAACATCCTGTGTCAAAACTTGACATTTAAGCTATAGAAGCTTTATTTTAGTTTCTGTGAATAAAATTTTTATTAGTTTCCCATAAACAGTAACATCCAATAATGACTTATGGAAAGAAAAAATATTAAAATAGTATACATAATCAGGCTAGGATATTACGACGCTCAAAGTTCAAAGGGAGATTTAAAAATTAGCTGTTTAACCCTCAGGGGTCTGAGGATTTTTGGGGCCCTGGAGAAGTTTTGACATGCCCTGACATTTGTGCTTTTTTCAGTTGTTCATAAACATATTAACACTCTGAGGTCTAAAAACGCGCCGGCGCGTTTTGCAGGTTTTTTTTCACATTGCAGCAAAACAGACTTAAAATACTCTGTCATTTTTTGTCATAGAGACATAAGTAATACATCAATTGAAACTATATAATATCTCCTTTTATTTGTGTACACTCAGAGTAAAAACAAAATGTTGTGCTTTTTGTAAAATAAAGAAAACTAACATGATGCGTGATCTCTCATCTCCCTCTGAACGAAGTCCAATCTGATAGTTCTCAGAAAATGAAGTGTAACTTAGTGAATACTAATCACAAAAAATTCATACTTATGTCTAACAAAACGTTGAAATGTCAGGTTTTAAATCGTGCAAGTCAAATCGAAAACAAACATTCTGTGTTTATGTAATCTGTATGAAAAGAGAGCCATGTCAGAAGTCCGTGATTCAGCTCATTACCCACTAATGCGGCCACACCCACGGAGCCAGCGCTATTCAGAGGCAAATTCAGAGACAACACATGCATTCATCATCTCAATCGTGTATTTATTGCCTTGAAAATTGTTTATCTGGATGAAAAAGCCATGGTTAGCGATCTCTGGAAGACATTCAGTAAATTCCTGTTTGTTTTCTTCTATTGATAAGTTTTAAGTGAGTTTTTGTTTCTTTAGCGCCCTCCGGCTGTAGTATGAATTGGTAAACACCATTCATGGAATATCGTCTTCTTCTTAGGTGAATTTGTGGACTAAAATGCACAGAGCGCCCTCCGGCTGCAGTATGAATTGCAAACACCAGCGCTCATAGAGATAACAATGAATATTAAATAAAAAATAACTCCTCTGTATAGAAAATTGACATAAACATATGAGAATCCTATATTTCTCCAAATGTGCATGCTTTTAAACTAAAAGCCTATATTCAGACTCTTTGCATCACAGAAATACATTATATTTTAAAGTATAATATAAAACCATTATTTTATATTGTAATAAAATTTTTCTGTATGTTTCATATACCATGATGAGCTTGAGACATCACAGAAGTTTTTTTTCACAGCCTACCTGACTGAAATGCCTCATTAATATGCAAGTCTTTTCAGGTCATTACTATTCAATTCTTTTGTCTTCACAGGTGAGAATGAGCCATTATTCATGGAGATTCACGCCTCCTCGCATACCGTGTTTCTTGGCAAAAAGTGTCTTACAAAAACTAAATCAGTATATTGTTATAAATGAAAGAGTAGTCAGCATAATTTTTACATAATTTTGAAGCAAAAACTCTAGTCTACAACCTTCAATACCCAAAAGTCTTGTGAACACAGATTTAATATACTTTTATTGGCCTTATATCAGTGACTTAAGTTTTTTGTTTTTTCAGTAACCACGCATAAACGTTATTCCTTCAAAAACACAAACATGTACACACATGTTCCTCACATATTATGGTAGCCTAGTTTGTGCTGAATACAGTGTAATGACACTTGTGTCATTAATATGTTTATGAACAACTGAAAAAAGCACAAATGTCAGGGCATGTCAAAACTTCTCCAGGCCCCAAATCAGCCTCAGACTCCAGAGGGTTAATGGAAAAAGTGTCATTACACTGTATTCAGCACAAACTAGGCTACAATAATATGTGAGGAACATGTATGTACATGTTTGTGTTTTTGAAGGAATGACGTTTATGCGTGGTTATTGAAAAAACAAAAAACTTAAGTCACTGAAATAAAGCCAAAAAATATATATATTAAATCTTTGTTCACAAGACTTCTGGTTATTGGAGGTTGTAGACTAGAGTTTTTGCTTCAAAATGAGGTAAAAATTATGCTGCCTGCTTGTTCATATAAAACAATAGAGAGATTAAAATTTTCTAAAACATCTTTGGTCAAGAAACACAGTATGAGTGGAGGCTTGAATAATCATGAATAATGGGTGATTCTCACCTGAGAAGACAAAAGAATTACTGTGAAATATTATTACAATTTAAAATAATGGTATTCTATTATATTCTTTAAAATATAATGTATTTCTGTGATGCAAAGTGTCTGAACAATTATGTTACCTCTATGGCATTTCATATAGGCTTTTAGCTTAAAAGCATGCACATTTGGAGAAATATTGATGGATTCTCATATGTTTGTCAATTTTCTATACAGAGGAGTAATATTCAGGATTTATTGTCATTACTATGAGCGCTGGATACTGTGTTTTCAATTCATACTTGCAGCCGGAGGGCGCTCTGCCGCTTTTGTCCACAAATGCCTGAGCACTAAAGAAGAATAGGCAATCCAGGAACTAACTGAACTAACAGAGGCCAGAGATCGCCAACTATGGCTATTCAAAACACTTTTCAAGACAATAAATACACGATTGAGACGATGAATGCATGTATTGACTCAGAATTTGCCTCTGAATAGCGCTGGCTCCGTGGGCGTGGCCGCATTAGCGGATAATGAGCTGAATCACGGACTTCTGACATGGCTCTCTTTTCATACAGATTACATAAACACAGAATATTTGTTTTCGATTTGACTTACACGATTTAAAACCTGACATTTCAAAGTTTTTTTAGACATAAGTCTAATTTTTTTGTGATTAGTATTCACTAAGTTACAGTTCATTTTCTGAGAACTATCAGATTGGAGTTCCTTCAGAGGGAGAGGAGAAATCACGCATCATGTTTGTTTTCTTTATTTTACAAAAAGCACAACATTTTGTTTTTACTCTGAGTGTACACAAATAAAAGAAGATATTCCACAGATTAAAATGGTGTATAGCTCTTAATTGTATGTGCAACATTGACGGAGTATTTTGAGTCTCTTTCACACTGGTTAGAAAAAAAATGCGGTGATCACGCCGGCGTGACGCTGACGCTGCGTGAGATTCTCCAGCTTTGTTGTTGTTGAGCTGTTAAAGCTCCGCCCTCTTCTGGAAAGCGGAGCTCATTTGCATTTAAAGGGACACACACAAAAACGGCGTGTTTTTGCTCACACCCAAATAGGGGCAGATTTGACAAGCTATAATAAATGATCTGTGGGGTTTTTTGAGCTGAAACTTCACACACACATTCTGGAGACACCAGAGACTTATATTACATCTTGTAAAATGGGCATAATGGGTCCCCTTTAAAAGAAATATTAAATGACATCAGCCTGCGTTGACCTTATCAGTGTGTTTTGTCTGTCTCATCAGGATGACGCTCTGCAGATCTCTGTCCCTGCTCTGCAGCATGTATCTATTCCTCTTCTTCTGGCATGGACCGCCAACTCCAAAACAGTGGTGGCCAATCCCATAGTGCACCTGACCAATCTCACTCACGACATTCTACACACCATCAACGCTCTTGATGCGCCTCCGCAGCCGGACGTCGTCAACAACGAGGTAAAGCACGGATCATTGAAACACTGCAGAAAATTATTTACACATAAACATTCTTAAATTATCCGAAGAAGCAAATTTACTGAAGATATTAAGACTGAAAAATGAATCAAAATGAAGCGAGTTTGTGCAAATATCTGCCAATGGAGTCAGAAAAATTATATTGTTTACACTTTGTATTAAGATGATTTTTCTGACTCCATTGGCAAATATTTGCACAAACTCGCTTCATTTTGATACATTTTCCAGTCTTAATATCTTCAGTCATTTCTCTTCTCCAGTAAATGTATCTTGATTTAAGAATGTTTAGATATTTGTGCTGGAAAACAAGACAGAAACACTGAGGAAGAGCATGAATGATGTCGTCTAACATGTCTCCCTTCTGTCTCAGATCTACGTGATGCACACGCTGGCAGCTTCCCTGTCGGCCTGCATTTATCAGTGTCTCTGTGACGGACACAGTTACAGGTGGGTGTTTCTGTCGGCCTCATCTTGACCTACTTGTGGCTGCTTCTACACTGACTGATTCCATGTTACAAAATGTTTCTCTTTGCAACATTTGCTCATCTTGTAATTGTTCAGTCTCATAATGACCGAATGACCTCAGAATGTGGCGCTCATGTGACGTGCGCTCGCACCAGCCCGACATGTGACATTTGTAGAGGATGCAGTCAAATGAATGTGGCCTTTGTGTGGGTCCGTTTGCACATTTATACTCCGTCACCACAGATTAAATCTGTGTTAGATTAAATCAACGCTAAATGTTTTAAATGAGTCGTTTCCTCTATCCTCATCTATTCACCCTGTCTAGTTTCTAAATGCATATTATAGATGTAATTGTGAACAATTAATCTGTGCATGTTTTGACCTTGTGATGTTTGATCAAAATGTATGGAAGCCCATTTCCATCACATTAGAAAAATTGCTAGTTATGACATCAAAAAAATCTAAATTATGAGATAAATTGTACTAAAAAAATTATATTTGCTATGGTCTTGTTTACGTCTCTTATAATCACTGCTTGAATTTCACTCTTAAATGTTTGTACGATCTGTTTTTCATCAGCCATGTAAATCCGTTCACGGGCATCACCTACCAGAGCGTCCTGCTTACCCATCAGACCCCTGTGAGGAGCGTCAGCATGGAGGAGGCCGTCCTGCCCAACACTTCTCCTGCGCAGTGGCCTGGTAAAGCACAGTATCTGTGACCTCTGACCCCATATTGACTGTCATCACAAGACTCTAGAATGATCTGTGTGTGTCTGTGCAGGTGTGAGCGTCCTGATGCAGCTGCTGAATGCGTTCGGAGACGAGAACCAGCCCGGATTGTCCGTGCTTCTGTGTGAGATTCTGACCGCCGTCTTCCTCAGCCTGTTCGTCCACGGGTTGGCCACACACTCAACGCACGAGCTCTTCCGCATCGTCGCTCACCCGCTCAACGCAAAGCTCTGGGTGGCCGTGTTCGGCGGCGGCGCTCGCGTTCCCGTGGCGGAGAAACCCAGCTCACCCACAGGTTCTGCTCTCTTCTGGTTTTGTGTCTCCCTTAAAGTGCCTCTATTATGCTTTTATTGGGATATTTCCCTGTCATGTAGTGTGTAATATAGGGTTGGGTAAAAAATATTGATTTCTCGGTTTTAATCGATTCTCATCTTTACGAACCGATATTGATTCTTAAATCCCAGGAATCGATTAGTCTAGTCTGTTTTCAGTTGATGAATGAGCAGAATATGTAGCTCCTCCCATCCAATAAATCACAATAATCTGTTACTTTTGATATGAAGCAAAGTCTCAGATTTCAAATGACGTCCATCTTATTATGAGATTCAAAAAATAAACACCGCTTTGGCGCTGTTTAATGTGGCGTGACGGATCGCTTTAGCGCCTCAGTTAAAGAGAAGCATGTGATCATCCTCTCCTCCGCTTTAATACCAGTTACAGCGAAATAAACATGAACATCTGAAGGTATGTTAAAATATACAGTACAACTTACTGAAATCCGTATCATGTCTCGTGTAATCGCTCAATCAGTGCTTCAACCTCCGAAAGACTCAATAAAACAGCTTCAATGTCACGTGACGTCACATTTACCTCAGAAAAACATATTCAGTGACCATAAACTCATTAGTCAGCTAGAAAAGTGAACTCTAGAAAGATAAATATAGCTATGCACCGTTACATATTCATTATAATTTTTAATGTTCTTCAATAATTAATGCGTGTTTGAATAAATCAGGCATGATTTAAATGTTTATATTTCAAAAAAACGAATTGGAGTAGAAATATGATTATGTCATTCTAAACTTTATTTATAATAAAAACATGATTGAGTGTAATTTAAGTGTTTGTATATAAATAAGTTAATTTAACCTTCAGTATTATTATAGTAGCACCAGCTGACTCTCACGTGTAGTTTACAGCATTTTTTTCCTCTAGAAAATTTGCCATGTGCTGAAACTGAAATAATACATCAAAAATAATCTGTATTGAATCGAAATCGTAATCGAATCGAATCGAAAGCATGTGAATAGGAATCGAATTGTGAAGATTGTGGCAATACCCAGCCCTAGTGTAATAGAGTTGTTTGTGAGTGTAAAAAGTCTTAAAGTTCAGATAAATTGAGTTTTTGTCTCCTAAAAGAAAGAATTGATTCTGAACTGCCTGAAACGAGTCGTCAGTAATTCCAATCTCATTTTCTGCTCATAGGTTTGTAACTAATTTGCATAATGCCAGTCTCTAGTCTTCATTGGCTGAACAGCGTCTCTTTGCCCCGCCCTCAATCACTGTAGCTGTATCTGAGACTGGAAGAGTTTGGTTCGTGTTGATCATGGCGAGAAGACTCCGTTTTCTGCTGCCAAAGCAAATCCACTTTGATGAGATTGAAACGGTAAAACCGACGCCTGTTCGTATCACTGTGAATCAAGAGCTGAGATTCAGATATGATAATGAGCGTTTGGTTTCTGGCCAATCATAAGAGACTAAGCCATCCTACCAATCAGAGCAGAGCATGCTCTCAGAAAGACGGGATTTAGAGAGACCGAATCTTTGAACGAAGCGTTTCAGACACTGAGCTGATTCTGCAGTGGATATTATGAGAAAATTATAGTGTTTTTGACCTTGAATAAATGTGAACCTGTTGTAGGAGACGTAAAACAACATTTAGCATAATACGGGCACTTTGAAAAGGCTGTTTGCACTGCATGTTTTTAATTGTTTTATGTGCGGTCTGACCACTTAATGTGTTATTTGTTGAGTATGGGAAAGAATCTGCTATTAATGGCATTTTATTAATTATTTGGTTTTTATCCATTCAAAAATGATCACGTTACGGTTTTCAGTGTTCAGCTCCAGTGATATTAAAGGATTAGTTCACTTCAGAATTAAAATTTCCTGATAATTTACTCTCCTCCATGTCATCCAAGATGTTCATGTCTTTCTTTCTTCAGTCAAAAAGAAATGAAGGAAAACATTCCAGGATTTTTCTCCATATGGTGGACTTCACTGGGGTTCAACGGGTTGAAGGTCCAAATGTCAGTTTCAGTGCAGCTTCAAAGAGCTCTACATGATCCCAGACGAGGAATAAGAGTCTCATCTAGAGAAACCATCAGACATTTTCTAAAAAAAAAACAATAAAAATGTTATACATTTTAACCATAAATGCTCATCTTGAACTAGCTCTCTTCTTCTTCTCTATTTGAATTCCAGCAGTGTAGACAGTGTTAAGTGTATTACTGCCCTCCTCAGGTCAAAGTTTGAACTAAATTGTCATATTCAATATGCTAGTGCAAGTATATAACAATTTAGTTCAAACTTTGACCTGTGGAGGGCAGTAATACACTTAGCAGTGTCTACACTGCCGGAATTCAAATAGAGAAGAAGAAGAAGAAGAGAGCTAGTTCAAGATGAGCATTTATTGTTAAAATGTATAAAAAATTTTATTGTTTTTTTTTTAGTAAATGTCCGATGGTTTCTCTAGATTAGACTCTTATTCCTCGTCTGGGATCATGTAGAGCTCTTTGAAGCTGCACTGAAACTGACATTTGGACCTTCAACCCGTTGAACCCCAGTGAAGTCCACTATATGGAGAAAAATCCTGGAATGTTTTCCTCCAATGTTTTCCTGAATTATCAGGAAATTTGAATTCTGAAGTCAACTAATCCTTCAAAGCGTCTTGTTGTGATTTTATGCTCACTAAAGCTACTGACGCTCTCTATTCAGTGGAAGATGCGGAGCGGAAGCAGCGCCGTTTCCGGCTACGCTCGTCACGCAGCAGCTCCAGAGAGGTTCCAGACAGTCCGATCAGCCCCAGACCCGTGATGGAGCCGGAAACATCCGTCTGTAAAGAGCGCTTCGTTCCGCCTGAGCTCAGCATCTGGGATTATTTCATCGCAAAGGTTTGTGTTTACTTCTTCAGCTTCCAGCGATTTGATATGGTGCAGATGCTTTAATGTGGTTTGTGTGTTTGTAGCCGTACCTTCCTCCGTCCGCCAGCCGGGTGGAGTACGATTCCGAGGAAAGCCAAGGCAGCGAGGATGAGGAAGATGATGATTATGATGATGAAGATTCTTTTGATCCCAACTCTCCTCTGGCGGAACATTCCAACAGTAACTCGTACAGGTGAGCTGTGAGTCATGTGACGAGGTGCGGCTGTGCTGTGATGGACTGTGGTGATGATGACATGTGATGATGATGTTCCTGTGCAGCTGGTGTCTGATGCGCTTGGCCATGGTGCAGATGGTGCAGTTCAACCTCAAGACCTTCTACCCAACGGCAGGTCATGACCTCTTAGGTACTGAGACTTTAACTGCAGACATGCGTGATGTTTTTTAATTCTGTGAAATAAGGTCATAGTATGATGTGTGTGTCAGATCTGCCCGTGTGCTCGCCGCTCTGTCACGCCGCTCTGAAGACCCTGCAGCGATGGGAGCAGCTGCTCCTCAAGAGGCTGGAGATTTTCGGAGGTCCTCCATCAAAGTTCATCTCCACGCAGCTGCTGGAGGAGAGCGTGTCATCGGGACCGGCCCTCCTGCGGCACAAGGCCCTGTTCGAGCCCACAAACACCCCCTTCAGGTCGCGCCGGCGCTCTGCCCTGCCCGTCAGACGACTCTGGCAGTATCTGGTCAAGCAGGAGGAGGTTCAGGAAACGTTCATACGAAACATCTTCACTAAGAAACGAGATCTGAACGAGGTATTTTTCCCAGAATGCCCCTGTTCACCGTCAGCTGCTTGATTTCACCCCTTCTGATTGTGTTTGTAATGATCTGTTTAGCCATTAATGCCTGTAATGTCGTTAATATTTGTGTTGTACATGTGGTGATTAATCGTCTAATTGTGGATTGTGATGTGTGATTGACCTGCATGTTTCGTCGTAACTCTTGAATCAGGAGACTGACAGTGTGCTGCTGGATTCCACACACAACCAGGTATCTAACACAGCTTCGCTCCTCATCCTCACCCAGTCATGTGATCTGTAATCTGAAGGCTCTTTAAGATGCGTCACTTTTATCCTGAAATCACAACTGATTATAACTCTTGTTCCTGCTCTGATTCATCAGCGCTTCACTTCTGAAACCACTTTCCATTTGGGCTGACGGTCACATGAGCTAAAAGTCAAATATCTGTGCGGCTGCTGCAGCTTTCTGGGATCTTGTCATGATGGTTAATGTGATGAAACTTACAGCAGTAACATTAAATAATGATAGAAATGCATGTCACTGCTAGGGTTGCAAAGTTTCCAGAAACTTTCCAGGATTTTTTGGAAAGTTTCTGGAAATTTCCCGGAAATTTTCAGCCCTAGTCACCGCTGGGATACGTGATCTTCAGCCTCTACATCCTGCTGGACTCAGTTGCATAAACACGTCCCAATCCACACACATATGCACTATTTCATGCCATTTTGTAGTATAAATAGTGTGATTTGTGTGAAAATTCCAACAAGAAAAGTGCACTTTAAATTTACATTTTTAATTAAGATCATTAAAAACTCAAAATAATCTTGTTAAACGCATCATTTGGGACACAACTTCACTTTCTAATAAAATTTCCTGATAATTTACTCTCCTCCATGTCATCCAAGATGTTCATGTCTTTCTTTCTTCAGTCGAAAAGAAATTAAGGAAAACATTCCAGGATTTTTCTCCATATAGTGGACTTCACTGGGGTTCAACGGGTTGAAGGTCCAAATGTCAGTTTCAGTGCAGCTTCAAAGAGCTCTACATGATCCCAGACGAGGAATAAGAGTCTTATCTAGAGAAACCATCGGTCATTTACTAAAAAATACAACTGTATATGCTTTATAAACACAAATTATCGCCTTCTAAGTGCTTCAGCTTTCCGTATTCTTCAAAAAGCTTACGCTGTATGTCCTACACCTTTCCTATTCAACTTACAGAAAAAAAAAAAGCCGAATTTTTTAAATTTTTGATCCATTTTATTAGTAGTTCAAGCTCATAGCTCATAAATTTTCCAAGGATCATCATTCTCCTCTAAAAGTGATCAGGCAGATCAAACTGTAAGTTGTAGAGACTTGAAACTTTGAGGGCTGGTAGTACTCACACTGTCTACAACGTCACCAAGGCTCGCCCCGATCGGCCTGACGGGGGCGCTACAGCGAAGAAAAGTGGATTTGGCGAAATTTTTCGGGTATTTTTGATTTTATGAAAAACCTACTTTTGCGAACTAGTCCTAAGGTTTTTGACCCGATCTGAACCAAACCAGTGCAGTGAGATTCTCTGGAGTCTGATTGTCAATAGTTATTAAAAAAAAGTTGAAATCTCGATTCACGGTCCCTATGGGCCGCCAAAACGTTCAGAGTGGGCGGGGCCAATTTTACAAAAATGGCTATAACTCGTGAACAGAATGTGATATTTTTACCAAATTTGGCACATCTATGTAAGAGCTCATTCTGTGGTCACGTGAAAAAGGATGCGGCGACTGGCCACTTGGTGGTGCTATAACAGGAAAAAAAACATGAAAACGACTATAACTACTTAGTCCGATCGACTTGAAAATTGGCATGCAGTGTCTTTGTCCGAGGTGCCACGACTGACGCATCTCAAAAAACATGGCCGTCATCGGCCAATGAGATTTGAGCAGCTATCAGACAAGGTTAACGGAGGCCGACTGGAACGAAACTCAGTGTGCATGTTCGTCTCATGGCTGTGAGAACTTTGAAAGAAACGGCAACTAGGTGATGCTAATGAGTTTTACGCCCATGTAATCACATGGTGTTTCACACATTCACACAATATTTATATCATTTGATAGATCTCCTCAAGAACCACTGCTGTCAATCAAATCGTTCATTAAATATTAGTGATTATGTAAAAAAATGCAAACTAGTCCTAGGTTTTTCACCTGATCAGAACAAAACCAGTGCAGGACAATTCTCTGGACTCTCTAGATCAATGATTATCAAAAAAAAAGTTGAACTTTACCCTTTGGGTCGCTATAACAAGGTCATTTAGAAAAGGGGCGTGGCAAAATATGCTCAAAAGCCTATAAATCCTAAACGAAATCTCAGAACTTCACGAAATGAAGTGAACACATGCAGCATATGACTCTAAAGAAGCATGCCAACTTTTATGGAGTTTGGACAGTTGATGGCGCTATAACTGTTAAAAAGCTTTAAAACCCATATATTTCCTATGGTAAATTAGCTGTAAATGGTCTTTTCCTCCATATGCTTGCTAAATAAAATGTAATATCTTTTTACGCAAGTGCTTAAAGGCCTTAAAACGCTTGAACCCCGTTTTAAAAAAATATTTTTATTATTGAATTTTTTTCAACTTTATTTAGTAATAGTTTTTGAATAAGTTGTTTTTCAGAACAAAGGTCCAAAAAGGAAACAATAGTACGGCATACCGAATGTACTCCAGTTACAAAGATATAATGCAGTATGAAAACCAGGACAAAGTTATCATATTCTTAAGTGATCTAATACTGGCTTCCATATTATTATTGAATTTTTAATAATGAAATTGTGTGAAATGTTTTCAATTGAAATTGACATGCTTTTCATTCAGTAAAGGGTTCATCAGTCTGTTTTAAATTAGACCATTCTATGTTTTTATGTAACTGACCAGTCTTTGACTGACTAGTCAAGCAGTTTATGCAACCCGGCCACTGGTCAGAAAGTGTCCTCAGAAGCGTCCATCCCCCACAGTTCACTGCAAACTCGCATTCAGATCTGAAGCGCATGGCATCAGTTCAGCACGGGAACATCGAGTCCTGACCTAGATTTGTTTTCCTTGTGTATCAGGACATATTCAGCAAGTTTCAGATGTTATTTTCTTGCTTTTAAAGCATGAACATTAGTGAATGAATTGGATTGTTCCACATTTATTCTCCTCATGACAGAAAGGCCTTTTAAAGAGTCTATAATAAACACGCCCAACATGTGATTCTCCTCCTAAACGCCATGAGACGTGATAGCTGTGACGAGTGTTCGTGATGTCACTGTGCTCTCGCTTCTCCTGCAGATTGAGGCTGATCTGGGATATCCAGGAGGAAAAGCGCGCATCATCCACAAGGAGTCTGACATCATCACGGCGTTCGCCATCAATAAGGTGCCGTGGCGGGAAGTTCTGCTGTTGCGTTCGATCTCTGTGACGGCTGATGCATAAAGAGCCACTCTTTGTCTTCCAGGCCAATCGCAACTGTTTAGTGATCGCCTCCACACACGACATCCAAGAGCTGGACGTGTCCTCCATCCTCGCCACTCAGGTGCTGACGTGGATCGATGACGAGGCGGAGACGGAGGTCAAAGGGTGAGTCTCGCAGTCATTCCAGCAACATGCGTGATCGTGTGTTGGTGATCAGTAAGTTCAGCTTGTGTTCTGTGACAGGACGGATGATTTCCTGGTAGTGCACGCGCGGGACGACTTCGGCTCGCTGCACGGCAGCACGCCCTACACCCACAGCAGCCCCGGGACGCCCATCAACATGCCCTGGCTGGGCGGCCTGCAGACGGGCAGAGGAGCCGCCGTGGTGAGCAGCACGTCAATAACGCCGCCCACCGGCTCACTTTCACTCCGTACAGCTGATTTTATGCTCTTGTGTTTGTTTACGCAGCTCATCAAACGAAACATCAACAACGTGAGGCGGATGACATCACACCCCACACTGCCGTACTGTAAGTGACGGCGGCTCGTCTTCATCTGCTTTCAAATGTCTCTGAAACAAAAAAGCATGTTGAATCGCACTAACTGGAAAAGAATGCATTTTTGGGGGCTGAAATTCATCATGGGTATATTTTTAGGGCCTATAAAATCGGTTTTATTTTTTTCACAAATTCCATTTTATTCTGTTTTTTTCCGTTTTATTTTTATTTTTTCCTGTTTTAATTTTTTTAATGGTTGATTTTAAATTTTAGTAATCAAAAAGCATGTCTAATTAATTGAAATCATGAAACTCGTACAATTTAACAATTTATTAAAAGTTTAACATTTTTTAGGACCCTATAAAATGTTTTTTATTCTTCTTCTCAAATTCTATTTTATTTTTTACTGGATTCCATTTAAATGGTTTAATTAAATTTTAATAATTAAAAATCATGTCTAATTAATTGAATTCATAAAAACAACAATTATTATTATTTTCTTTTTTAATTTAATTTCTATGAAATGTTTTGTTTTTATTTTTCAGAAATCCGGTGGTGTGTATTTTAATTTTTCTGGCAATCAAATGAAGGCATAAGATATTAATTTATCTTTTAAACACTTTTTTAATCAAACAAAGCGCTGCACAACAGCTTTACTATTAAAATTAAACAATGGAAGAATTGTGATTATTCCTTAAATTAAGTTTTAATAATAATTTATTGTTGTTATTATTAGTGTTAGGATTATTATTGAGTACAGTAACAGTAATATATTTCTGTCACAATTTCTTCAAGTTAAACCAAACTTTTATTTTGATGGGAAATTGTGAAGCCTTTCGAGTTTCGGTGAGTTTATGATATGATTATGATATTCCGTGCCGTTCCACGTTATACAGGAAATTTCGTTTTTGAATTCTGTGATTCCGTCCATGTTTTCTGCATCGTGGAAATCATTGGACCCTACTGGTTTAAAACACAAGCTCTGTAAATGCGATGCATTGTGTATCAGTTAGTGCAAATCAACATGGTTTTTTGTTCCCAAGACAGTTTGTTTACTCCAATATATATATATAATATATATAATATCAGTGCTTCCCACAGGTTTGAAATATACTTGCGGTGGTCGCCGGGCGAAAAATCCTCCTATTACACACGGCACAAAAATGGTCTACTACATGTGACAAACAAATAATGTGTGATTTTTAAAAGTATTTTTATTTATTGAAATTAATTTTAATTACACTTACAATTAATTACATACTAATATTATGCATTGTTAATTATGCAAAATTACAGCATTTAAATGGTTCACCTTTTCCTATGTTCTCCTTGCTGTCATATAGTGTCTCTCTCAGTGAATGGGACACAGATTTTACTAGTAAAATTTATAACATGAATAATATATGTGTCAAATAATGTTCTTAGTCTTTTCTTCCTGTGGGGGAGACTGCAATAATTTACTATGAATTAAATGGAAATCAAATTAAATACAATTTATTGTGTAACCAAAATACCAATAATGCCCAAAAGAAAAAGGAAAAAACTTAGCGTGTGACTTTTAATTATAAACAAGCCCGAAATACACCGGGACTCTTATTTTGAAATGTCTGATCCTTCAGATTCTTACAACCGTCTAAAACATTTTATATAAAGGCCATAAATTAAACACTGTAATAATTCATCAACTTGAGTTCATTAGCAATCGCTTGGCATAAATCTGCGCTTTTCATTGATTGAGAATCACTTTGAATCAGTCTGAAGTAATTTGCGCGAGTTTGTAGAACACGCAACAGCGCCCCCTTGTGACTTTGCAAAATGCAGCGCCCGTGGGAATGTCAGCGGGAGTAAACAGTTCTGACGCACACGTAACGAGCAGGTACGAAACAACTAGTTAATTGATCGCAGATGGTTTCATTATCTTGCGCGGATATAAAAGTATAAGAGGATAAAAATAATAAAAGCAAAAATGTGTCTCCAAATATACTTGGGCGGCCGTTATTATACCTGGGCGGCCCGCCTAAGTAAAGTCTATGTGTGGGAAGCACTGAATATAGTGTGTTTGGATGCTGAACATGTGTGCGTAGATCTGACGGGGGCTCAGGACGGGAGCGTGCGGATGTTCGAGTGGGGTCACTCACAGCAGATCACCTGCTTCAGGAGTCCAGGAAACTCCAGGGTCACCAGAATACGCTTCAATTACCAGGGCAATAAGGTGCGTCAGCCGAAAGCACAGCGGCAGACTGAGAGTGAGAGCGGCGCGTGTAAACCAGCTCTTCTGTGTGTGTTTTGCAGTTTGGGATCGTAGATGCGGACGGAGCGCTCAGCCTCTGGCAGACCAGCACCTCAGGAAACACACCCAAACCCTATCTGGTGAGCGTCTGTTTATATCGCCCGTGTCTGATGTCATACCATAGTAGTTACTGTTAAGAGCAATATCCTGTAGATTCGTGTTATTCATAATACTGTAAATGTCTCAATTTAACTGTGTCTTTATACATTTTTTTTTCTTTAATTTGTTGTTGTATTTATATGTATGCACTGGAAGTAAACAGTTCTGCTCTTGTCCGGGATGCTCCATGTTTTCCTCATCATATTCTCTTCCTCGTTTTCCTCCAGACGCTGCAGTGTCACAATAAGACGGCGAATGACTTTGTGTTTGTGGGCTCGTCGTCTCTCATCGCCACCGCAGGCCTGTCGACAGACAACAGGTACGGCAGGACACGCACAGATCTAAAGAGCATCTATCTATCTTTGTCTTGACAAACTTTATATAGATAAATCATACATTTTTTTTAGCTGCATGTCATGTGACATTGGACATCAGAGAACCGATGTTGTTAAATTATTGAAATATTAAAGCGTTAGTTCAGCCAAAAATTAAATTTCTGTCATTAATTACTCTCCCTCATGCCGTTCCACACCCGCAAGACCTTCGTTCATCTTCAGAACACAAATTGAGATATTTTTGATGAAATCCGAGAGGTTTATTATGACTCAATATCTATAATCAACACTTTCAAGGTCCAGAAAGGTACTAAAGACATTGTTAAAACAGTCATGTGACTGCAGTGGTTCAGCCTTAACGTTATGAAGAGACGAGAATACTTTGTGTGCGCAAAAACAAACAAAAAATAACTTTATTCATCAATCTTCTGTGTCATTCTCATTCGTTGTTTACGTCCAGCGCTTCCAGGTTCATCGTCAGAACGCGACTCATTATTGGCCGGTTCCTGCGTCAACTGATCACGTGATCAGCTTTGGCCAATACTGAGCCAGCATTCGGACGTAAACACGGACTGCGTCACCTGAGTAAGATAATGACACCGAAGAGATTGTTGAATAAAGTGGTTATTGTTGTTTTTGCGCACAAAAAGTATTCTCGTCTCTTCATAACGTTAAGGCTGAACCACTGCAGTCACATGACTGTTTTAACAATGTCTTTAGTACCTTTCTGGACCTTGAAAGTGTTGATTATATTGCCGTCTATGGACGAGTCTATCGGATTTCATCAAAAATATCTTAATTTGTGTTCTGAAGATGAACGAAGGTGTTCATGAGGGAGAGTAATTAATGACAGAAATTCATTTTTGGCTGAACTAACCCTTTAACTGCAAATCTCAGGAGGTATTTTTGCATAAATGTCTTTATCTTTCCTCTCTCGTCACAGGAACGTGTGTCTGTGGGATACGCTGGTCACGCCGGCATACAGTCTGGTTCACGGTAAGTCCTCGCCACACACACACATTCACACACGATTCATCTGTACAAGCCAATCACTCTCAGTCTTGTGTGTGATCCAGCCTTCAGCTGCCACGACTCCGGCGCCACGGTCCTGGCTCTGGCGTCCAAACAGCAGCTGTTAATCAGCGGCGGCCGGAAGGGCTGGATCAGCGTCCTGGATCTGAGTCTGAAGGTCCAGCGGCAGAGTTTCCAGGCGCACGACTCACCCGTCAAAGCGCTGGCCGTGGACGCCACCGAGGGAAGCTTCATCAGCGGCTCCGCCGAAGGAAACATCAAGGTTTGAACACGTCTTACTCAATAACAACAACTAATGAAGTTATTAATCACTTTACTAATAACGCACGTGTCGCTCCGTCAGGTGTGGAGCATGTCGACACAGACCCTCCTGCACACCTTCACCAACGAACACGCCCGGCAGTCGCTCTTCCGCAACCTCGGCACGGGCGTCATGCAGATCGAAACGGCCCCGGCCAATCACATGTTCTCCTGCGGAGCGGACGGCACCATGAAGATGCGCATTCTGCCGGACGCCCTGAGCGTTTACGGCAGCGGCGCGAGGAACGACGTGAAGTTTATCATGTAGCACATTCTTGAGTTTCTTTGCACACGGTAAGGCAAGCAATACGAGAGAGAGGAAACACACGTCGCCGCTCGAATCCTCAGCCAATCGTACAGGGTCAGGACGGACGTGTTCAAAGCACACTGTACCTTTAGCATACACAGTTAGATATATATATATATATCAGTAAAGCCTTAACTAGCCAAACTGTTGCTAAGCGGTGTTGTGATCGTGCTCTAGATTTAAATATAGTGATAAGTGTCCTTATATTTCTACCGATCATCCCTGATCTCCGGCGCCGGAGCGTGTGGTAGTTCCTGCTGTTGCGATAATCATTCTGTGGGAAGGTATTGATAAGCAGTATTCAGTCGGCGGAGATGACGAGCTTTAACAGCGTAAATCGAGTGGCTCTTCTTCTGCACATGAAGCACTTCTGTAGAGATCCGAGCTGAAGCATCATTCCATGACCCATAAACCCGAGAACGGACCTCGTTGACCCGCTTCGGCTCGCGTCTGTGACTTCAGCGTCAGTAACTGGAATGAAGATCACAGCTACTTTTATTTTCAGATGTAAATACGAGATTCTGTGTTAAATATAAAGCTTATTTATAATCACCGAGGCTTCTGCAGACGTTTGTTTTTAGGAACGTTGTTCAGGGTTTATTTTTTACGCTTTTCTTTTACCTGTCGACTCGGGCACAAGCGTTTTCTTCTGTTCTTTGGAGAGATTTTTATCTGATGAAGGTCATTGTGTTCTTCTCTCTTCTTCACCCAGTTTAGGAATCGGCTGTAGTGATCATGCTTTCTGCCCTTTAACCTCTCAAAATGTGAATATATACGCAAATGAATCTAATTTTATAATGAGTATGAAGAGACCTGTAATATACATTACTGTAATGAGAAAATAAATGACTTAATGCAACATTTTGCTGTTTTTTATTCATGATTTCATTAGAAACTGGTTGATATCCATCATTATTAGTCTGAACGTTAGTGAATCGGTGCTGATTGGCTCAGAGTTTGGCGTAGTCCTTCAGTACGGCCTCCAGCTTCTGGCTCAGCATTATATTCCCTTTGACTTTCAGCTTGCCAGCGAAGAACGCCTGTGGAGAAACGGACGCGAGCGTTAGTAACGGATCGGCCGGGCGGCTGACGCCAGAGGAGCGCGGGTACCTTCTGCGGGTTCAGTTTTCCCATCACCACGTCCATGAAGTCCTCGTCTGCGACGGTGAAGGTCACGTCGGCTCGGCCGCCGTCTGCGTCTCTGAGCAGAGCGCCACGTCCCGTCTTCAGATCCATGGCTGAAAGAGGAAACGCATCATCTGCCGTTCAAGGATCCACATCCTTACATTTTACAGGCAGCTCATACATGAAGACCCAATTTATACTGCGAAACATGTACATTATAGATATGTGGGAAAAAAATTGTTTGTATTACATTATTTTTTCCATATTCACTATGATATTGTACTGTTAGATGCAGTATTTCTTCATTTTTTCTTTATTTTATTTTTTTTTGGCGTTTTTGCCTTTATTATGATAGGACAGTGATTAGACAGGAAGCAAAGTGGGAGAGAGAGGGGGACGGGATGGGGAAAGGACCGAAGCGCATTGGCACTTTCTTTATTTTAATACATTTTAATTTTTTTTAATCTTGTTTTATATTTCTTTATTTTAATACATTTTTTTAATAATTATTTATTTTAGTTTATTCTTATTTTTATTATTTATCTTCTTTTTTATTCCTTATTTTTTATAGAATTTATTATTAATTTTAATTTATTTATTTATTTTAATACATTTGTTTTAGTTTTAATCTTTTTATTATTTATTTTAATACTTTTAAAAATATATATTTTAACCAAATTTGAATATTTTTCTATTTTAATACATTTTTATTTAGTAAATTTGTTTCTAAGTTTTATTTCTTTATTTTAATAATTTTACGTATTTACTTATTGCTTTATTTTGATACATTTTTATATTTATTTTAATCATTTATTTATTTAATTAAATCTTATATTTTATTGCTTTAATACATTTATTTATTTATTCAAATTTTTTATTACTTTAATCTTTTTCATTTAGTTCATTCTTATTTTTATATCTTTATTTTAATACTATTGCTTTTTAAATAAATGTATATTTTAATATTTTAGTTTCATCTCATTTACAATTTATTTTAATACATTTTTATTTTAATCATTATCTTTTTTAAAACATTTTTAATTTATTTTAATCTTATTTTTATATTTATTTTAGTATGTTAATATTATTTTATTATATTTTTATTTTAATACATTTTTATTTAGTTATTTTATTTATTAAAAAACTTATTCTAATCTTTTATTATTATTTCTTTAATACAATCTTATTACTTAAATCTTTTTATTTTAATTATTTTATTCTTTTTACTTAATCTTATTTTATTATTGCTTCATTTTAATATATTTTTATATTTATTTTCATTTATTTATTTAGTTTCATGTAATTTTTTATAATTTATTTTAATACATTTTTATTTTAATCATCTTTTTTTTTTAAACATTTTTAATTTATTTTAATCTTATTTTTTTTAATATAGGTTAATATTATTTTATTATATTTTAATAAATTTTTATTTAATTTATTTTTATTTCTTTATTAAAAAAACGTATTTATTCTAATCTTTTATTATTTCTTTAATACAATCTTATTACTTAATTTAAACTATATTTTAATTATTTTATTCTTTTTATTTAATCTTATTTTATTATTGCTTTATTTTAATATATTTTTATATTTATTTTCATCATTTATTTTAGTTTAATCTATTTTTTTATAATTTATTTTAATATATTTTTATTATTTATTCTAATCAGTTTTTTATTTAGTTTAATCTTAGTTATCTATTTTGACATTGGGAACACTTTTCTTTTCTCCAGCACACACTCACTCCACTGTCTGACGCGTTTCCCGTCCTTCATGATCTCCCAGGCCAGAACGGCGTTGACCTTCTTCACCAGCTCCTCGCCCAGATCTCTGATCCTGCGTCCGATCTCAGCGAACACCAGATCGCTCTGCAGGCCGTCCGTCTGCGTGAGAGAACACGATCCTCGTTCAGTGGTTCAGTGTGTGTGATAATGTGTGTGTTAACAGCCTGTGAATGCTGACGTGCCTGCGGCGGCCCGGCGCTGACAGAAGCGTCCGCAGCGGCGTGTAAATCTATATACGCTCCCGACAACACAACCGCTCCCGTTTCCTTGACCTAGAAAGCCAGAACAAATCATGATTTCAGAGGCGTTCGCCCCGCGGCCACTGCGGTCAAAAATAGGATTCTGGGAGGGTAAATGTTTCCTCACCTTACACTGAATGTGAATTCTGTTTGCTTCCTTCCACATCTCCGTCTGCAGAGACTGGCCCGGATACACGGGCTTCACGAAACGCACCTGAGTGTCAAAATGGTTTTCACGGGATGAATTTTGTGATGATTGTGATGAACAGGTTAAAGTCTCGCTGTCGTCGCTGCTTTACCTTGATGGACTTGAATCTGGAAACATCATTTCCTGCGTACTGCTTGAGAACGTGACGCGCGGCGAAGCCAAACGAACACAGGCCGTGGAGGATGGGAGATTTGAATCCTGCGGGTCAACGGTCAGAAAACAGAACAGCTTCTGTCATTGGTCGGTCAAACGGATGGCCCCGCCCCAAACTCACTCCATTGGATGACTCTGATATTAATCTGGAATATTTTAACGTTCACAGAGAGCGTCTTGTACCTCCCATAGCGGCGAAGCTGGGGTCGATGTGCAGCGGGTTCCAGTCGCCACTCAAGCGGTACAGAGCCGCCTGAACACAACCAACAAACTCATCGTCATAATGACCCTTATGATCATAAACAGCATTCATATACGCTAGCATTCAACAGTTTGTTTTAATGTTTCTGAATGAGTCTCTTCTGCTTCTTTTATTATTTCTTTATTTCAATCAATTTTTATTTATTTTAATACATTATAAATCTTGATCATTTATTTATTTAGGTTAATGTTTTTTTTATTTTATTTTAATACATTATTTATTAACGTTAATCTTTTTTTATTATTGCTTTATTTTAAAACATTTAAATATTTTAATAATTTTTCTATTTATTATCTTGTTTTTTATTATTTATTTTAATACAATTTTTTATTATTTAATAAATATTAAATAAATAATAATATTATTTCTTTAATACTATCTTAATCTATTTTTATTAAGTTAATTATTTTTATTTTATTTTAATCACTTATTTCTTTAATCTTATTTTGAATTATTGCTTTATTATTGTTTTTTATTTATTCTAATCTTTATTTTAATCTATTTGTATTTTTTTCTTTATTTTAATCATTTTTATCTCTTTATTTTAATCTTATTTTTTATTGCTTTATTTTAATCATTTTTATTTATTTACTTAAATCTTATTTTATTATTGTTTTTGTTAAATACATTTTTATATTTATTTTATTTTCTATTTATTTAGTATCTTGTTTTATATTTAATTTATTTTAATCTATTTTTATTTAGTTCATTTTATTTTTATTTCTTTCATTTAATATTTTTATTACTTTATTTTAATCATTTTTATTTATTTACTTATCTTATTATTGTTTTTGTTAAATACATTTTTATATTTATTTTAATCTTTTGGTTTCATTTTATTTATAGTGCTTTTTTTAAAATTCTAATAAATTTTTTATTTGATCAAAAATACAGTAAAAACAGTGAAATATTTTTGTCATTTAAAATAACTTTTATATATGTGAATATATAGTAAAGTGTAATTTATATCCAGTGATCAAAGCTGAATTTTCAGCATCATTACTCCAGTCTTCAGTGTCACATGATCCTTCAGAAATCATTCATTGGTACATTTTATTTGTCAGAAGATCAAAAGAACAGCATTTATAGTATTATTTATTTTAAAAACCCAAACTCTTGAATGCTGGTGTAATTTCAGTAAGTTATGAGGTCGAATCTCACCTGATCTCGAGACGTTTCTTCTACTATCACGGCGTCAGCAGGTCTGTCTGGAGGAGGAGCCGTGACCTGAAACATCAGAAACACACTGGGAAGTTAATGACTGTTTGCGACATAAACCAGCTGGCGTTTGTGAGCGTGACGCGTCATTCACCACGGCCTTCTGGGACATCCGCTTCCCCCCGAACCCTCCAGCGCCGACGATGAACACCGAGAACTGATTATAACACACCAGCTCTCCGCCGCTGTACGTATGAACTGAAACAGACAGATATAAATATAGACAAACACATGACCGCTCGAAAGCGTTATTGTAAGATGTTGATACTTTTATTCATCAATGACACATTAAAGGGTTAGTTCACCCAAAAATGAAAATTCTGTCATTAATTCCTCACCCTCATGCTGTTCTACACCCGTAAGACCTTCATTCATCTTCAGAACAAATTAAGATATTTTTGATGAAATCCGATGGCTCAGTGAGGCCTCCATAGCCAGCAATGACATTTCCTCTCTCAAGATCCATTAATGTACTAAAAACATATTTAAATCAGTTCATTTGGAGCGTTATGAATCTTTTGTGTCGAAACATGATTCGGATCGCGTGTCAAATCACATGACTTTGGCGCTCCGAACCGCTGATTCGACACACTGATTCATAACGCTCCGAAGCTTCCTGAAGCAGTGTTTTGAAATCGGCCATCACTATATAAGTCGTTATTTTGTTTTTTTGGCGCACCAAAAATATTCTTGTGGCTTTATAATATTAATATTGAACCACTGTACTCACATGACCTGATTTAAATATGTTTTTAGTACATTAATGGATCTTGAGAGAGGAAATGTCATTGCTGGCTATGCAGGCCTCACTGAGCCATCGGATTTCATCAAAAATATCTTAATTTGTGTTCTGAAGATGAACGAAGGTCTTCAGGGTGTGGAACGACATGAGGCGAGTAATTAATGACAGAAATTTCATTTTTGGGTGAACTAACCCTTTAAATTGATCAAAAGTGACAGTAAAGACATTTATAATGTTACAAAAGATTCTATTTCAAATAAATGCTGTTCTTTAGAACTTTCTGTTTATCAAAGAATCCTGAGAAATAATCAGAAATGTTTCTTGAGCATCAAATCATCATATCAGAATGATTTCTGAAGGATCATGTGACACTGAAGACTACTGGAAATTCGGCTTTGATCACTGGATATAAATTACACTTTACTATATATTCACATAGAAAACAGCTGATTTACATTATAATAATATTTCACATTTTTACTGTATTTTTGATCAAATAAACAGCCTTGCTGAGCAGAAGAGACTCTTTCAGAAACATTAAACAGTCTTCTGTTGATCCTGTAACTCACCATCGAGCAGGACGATCATCCCGGATCCTTTATCCAAGACATCTGCCACCGTGGCCCGTGACGTCAGCGTCCCTGAGGAGAGAGAAACGTCTTCAGCAAACGCATGAGGCGAGGGCATGAGGAGCCGCTGAGCGTTTTACTGATGATCACCTGATATGGGCAGCGGTTTGAACAGCTCCAGATACTGCTCTCCGTGCAGCAGCTGAAAGACACGCATGCGGATCACACACAGACGCTCGGATGAAGCACACAGACGACATGCGGTAACTCACGGGACGCTCACCCTGGTGAAGTCGATGTCGAGTCCCGGAATGCTGCCGAGGCCCGTCATGGCGCTCTGGGCCGCGATCACGCCGAACGTGGGCAGACAGCTGAACTCCTGGTGACCTTCATAGAGGAACTGCAGATGATCGGGGTCTTTGGTGGACATTCCCACTCCCAGAGCGTACAGGATACAGTTCATGTGTGTGTAAGTGAAGGTCATCTCCGGCAGCATCTGTCCGACCGCCGCAGACTGCAAAACACCACAACACACTTCACTGGACCTGATTGAGAGCTGCTGATGGTTACTGACTTTCTTCATCGACAGTTTTCCAGCACAAATATCTAAACATTCTTAAATCAGGATATATTTACTGGAGAAGAAAAATGACTGAAGATATTAAGACTGAAAAATGAATCAAAATGAAGTGAGTTTTTGCTTAAAACAAGAACAAATATCTGCCAATGGAGTCAGAAAAATAATCTTGACCCTCTAGCGCCACCATCTGTCCAAATTTGCACTCACGTTTGTTAATAACTATTCAACTTTAAGGGCTAGAAACAAAATTTATAGGAAATAAATTCCTTGGCTCAAGATGATTCGATTGCACCTGATGACATAATTTTCCGTCATGAACGTTTTTCCGCCATTTTGAGATTCTCGAAAAACCTATTTTTTTCCAACTCCTCTGATTTTCACAAAAATTTAACCAGATCATCTTTAGACCATGCCGACAAAAAGTTAAGGAATTCAAGTTGATCACTGGTCTCTTTAGATTCGGTGCAGCGTGCCGAGTCGAACGATACCCAATTTTCCCATATCGGCCATTTTGAATTTTGTCGCAAAATGCTGTATTTTACAAATGTATTGGCGTTTTGTTACGAAACTCCGGTATATGTCTCTGGCACAATGTCATATCAGTACTCAAAGTTTCGGAGCAAAGTTATAATGAAATTTCAATAAATGCTAATAAATTGATTAAATTAACCTATTGTAATGAAAGTCCGTGCACGCCAAAATGGACGTTAGGCTATATCTCCGCAACGCTTTAGTGTATTCTGACCAAACTTGGTTATGAGAGCCATAATCTGAGGCTACCCGCAGTTTTGACGCAGTGCCACCTAGTGGTCAGGAGATATGAAAAATGGCTCTTTTTTGATTATAACTTATGAACGGTTTGGCCAAAAAACACAAAGCTAATCTCTTTAGATTCGGCGCAGCATGCCGAGTCAAACGATACCCCATTTTCCCATATCAACAATTTAGAATTTTGTCGCAAAATGCTATATTTTACGAACGCATTGGCGTATTGTTACGAAACTCGGTATATATTTTTACGGAACCATGCCCTGATGGTAATATCCAATGTAATTTTAAAAAATGCTAATAACTTTTGACTAAATTTGCCTATTGTAATGATGTAATGACAATGCTGGCAAAAAGTTAAGGAATTTAAGTTGATTTGTCAAACCGCTCTCAAATAATGAACCAACGAATTAGACGAAGAGATCGCCAAAATGGAAGTGAGGCTATATCTCTGCAACGCTTTAGTGTACTCTGACCAAACTTGGTTATGAGAGCCATAATCTGAGGCTACCCACAGTTTTGACGCAGTGCCACCTAGTGGTCAGGAGATATGAAACGATACCCCATTTTCCCATATCAACAATTTTGAATTTTGTCGCAAAATGCTATATTTTACGAACACATTGGCATATTGTTACGAAACTCGGTATATGTCTCTGGCATCATGCCAAGACTGTACTCAAAAAGTTTCGGAGCAAAGTTTTAATCAATTTTTTTTTTTAAATGCTAATAACTTTTGAGTTAAATTAGCCTAATGTAACTGGTCTTAATAGATACCAATTTTGCCATAATCAGCCGAACTTCCAGTCCGAAATTTTTAATTTCTTTCAAAACCAACTTTTTCGAACTCCTAGACCTGTGTCTGATTCAGACCATGCTGGCAAACACTTCGATAGACAAAACCGTTTTCGTACACCGCATCAACAAATTTGATGGCATGATGCAAAAACAAGTCTGAGGCTGTATCTCTGCAATGCTTTGGCATATTGACACCAAACTTTGCATGTGTCATTGTCACCTCTGACCACAGTAAAATTCAATTAGGTCAGAGTGCCACCTATTGGTCGAAAGTGATAAACAGTTACTGACAATCCTCATTTTGTCTGTGTGAGATTCTCCAGCTTTGTTGTTGTTGAGCTGTTAAAGCTCCGCCCTCTTCTGGAAAGGGGCGGGGAGCAGCAGCTCATTTGCATTTAAAGGGACACACAAAAACTGCATGTTTTTGCTCACACCCAAATAGAGGCAAATTTAACAAGCTATAATAAATGATCTGTGGGGGATTTTGAGCTGAAACTTCACAGACACATTCTGGAGACACCAGAGACTTTTATTACATCTTGTGTATAGGTCCTCTTTAAAATCATCTTAAAATGTCTTTATTTGCTCATTGTTGTAGTTGGTCTGATGCTCCCAGCCATGACTTATCGTGCCTTCTTCATGCTTGGCCCCTAAATTCCTGCTTGCAGCTATATTTGTTCTTGTTTTAAGCTTCAACTCACTTCGTTTTTCATACTAATATCTTAATAAAATGCTTCTCCAGTAAATGTATCTTGATTTAAGAATGTTTAGATGTTTATACTGGAAAACAAGACAGAAACACTGAGGAAGAACATCATTATTTGCAGTGTGTTATCAGTGTTTCTCACAGGGTTTGTCGCTGCGGCTCCGGTCGGATTGGCTCCGATTCCCCGTCCAGCGTCCACTTTGGACAGAACCTCCACCAGCGTCTGCAGCGACTCTTCATGAACACAGTGAGCAGGTTCATTAATGTGCACTTCAGAACATCTGGACGTTCTCGATGGAAGCGTTTGATTTCTAACGAGCTGTAATCACTGCATGAGTGTGTGTGTGTGTCCGTTACCCTGAATGTTGGCGGGTTTGGTGGCATCAGTAAAGTCACAGATCTCGTTCCAAGAGTCTCTCACGGCCTCCGGCGTCATGCTCTTGTTCTTCTGCCGCACGGTTCGGCCTATACTCCTCTCCCAGCGCACTGCACACACACACACACACACACACACACACTCTGAAGGAACAACAATATATGATATATAACAACATACATATAAAATGTTTATACATATATATAAAATATATATATAAACTCATTATATAACCAATATATGTAAAGGCGGTCTAACAGTGAGTCACAAATCTATTTGTGCTGCTGACGCTGATCTTCTCCCACAGAGATCAAGAGTTTCAGCGGAGCAGAACTTACATTTGCCGATCCAGCCGGCGCCGACCTAAAAACACAAACAGCAGCTGAAGTTTTTCCATGCGTAAATACCTTGAGCTTGAGATGATGGATAAACTTACATTTGTGCATTTATGAGATGCTTTTATCAAGCAAGTAATGCATTCAAGGTACAGTATATACAGTTTGTGGATTCATGCATTGCTAGTGCCGTGATCTACAGGAATGATCCTGATAAATGTGGCTCTTCGCACCTCAAACAGACCGCCGTTCTCCTGACACGCCTCGTGACACAACCAGAGCACCAGCGGCGCCACGTATTCAGCCTTCAGCGACTCCACCAGGTCTGAAACAAGAACACAAGCGGTCAGTCTCACGCTCAAAATCATGTGTTTCAGAGCGGATTCATTCAGGCACCTGGTGGCATGACGGTCTCCGTGAGGCGAGATCCTGCGGTCGGCGCCACCGTGTTGCAGTGAATGTTGTATTTCTGCCCTTCGATGGCCAGCGTGTTGGACAGACCCAGCAGACCCAGTTTGGCCGCGCTGTAGTTGGCCTGTCCGAAGTTCCCGTAGATGCCCGCCGCGGACGACGTCATGATGATCCTACCAACAGACATCAGGATGAAACCATCACACGTTCAGGTGAAAGAGTCAAACTCGGTCGTTCTCCGTACCTTCCGAACTTCTGGTTCTTCATGTGGTTCCACGCGGCTCGCGTGACGAGGAACGAGCCTCTCAGATGCACGCGGTGAATCAGGTCTGAAACAAACCAGGATTCAAACAGATGAAATTCAAGACTTTCAAGGACTTTTCAATCTCAAGTTTTCAAGGAATCAGAGATCTCACTTATCAAACAATATCTTTATTAAGGGTTCAAGCACATCATGGTAAGAGTGATCGGGCAGATCAAACAGTAAGTCGTAGAGACTTGAAACTTTGAGAGCTGGTAGTACTCACACCATCTACAATGTCACCAAGGCTCGCCCCGATCGGCCTGACGGGGGCGCTACAGCGGGGAAAAATACGAAATGGCTCATATCATTGGAATGCGAGATTTTTGGATTTTTTGCGAACCAGTCCTAGATTTTTGACCCGATCGGAACTAAACCAGTGCAGTGAGATTCTCCGGTGTCTGATTGTCAATAAATATCCAAAAAATGTTAATCTCGATTCACGGTCCGCCAAAATGTTTGAAGTGGGCGGGGCCACTTTTACTAAAATGGCTATAACTCTTGAACGGAATGAGATATTTTCACCAAACTTGGTACACATGTGTATGGGCTCAATCTTTGGTCACAGTAAAAAAAAATTGGCAATTGGACACTTGGTGGCGCTATAACATGAAAAAAAACATGAAAACAGCTATAACTATGCAACCGTTAGTCCGATTGACGTCAAATTTGGCATGCAGTGTCTTGGTCCAAGGGGGCATGATAGTCTATGAGGACATTGGCGTATCTCAAAAAACATGGCCGCCATCGGCCAATGAAATTTGACCAACTATTAGACAAGGTAAACGGAGGCTAATCGGAACGAAACTCGGTGGCCATGTTCGAGGTCTGTAAGAAGTTTGAAAGAAATTGGACACTAGTTGGTGCTAACGAGTTTTACGCTTCTGTAATCACGTGGTGTTTCACCAGTGTTGCCAATTTAGGGATTTTGTCACTAGATTTAGTGACTTCCCTGCCCCTTTTGAGACTTTTTTATAAAGGTTTAGGGTCAAATCTAGCAACTTCTTGGACAAACCTTATCATTTTCCCACTGATCTATATTCATGTTTATATTATAGATCAATGATTTTGCCATTTTGATGTTATCTAGTGACATTTAGTTACCAGTTTTAGCTACTTTTAATTGAAAGCAGTTGGCAACACTGTGTTTCACGTAATATTCATATCATTTTTGATAGATCTCCTCATACTCAACAACTTTGCCTCAAGAACCACTGCCGTCAATCAAATCGATCGTTAAATATTCAAAATTATGTAAAAAAACTAATTTTGCGAACTAGTCCGAGGTTTTTCACCCAATCAGAATAAAACCAACGCAATATAATTCTCTGGACTCTCTAAGCCAATAATGATCAAATAAAGTTGAAATATTCCCTTTGGGTCGCTATAACATGTGCATGGCAAAATATACTCAAAAGCCTATAAATCCTAAAGGAAAACTCAGAACTTCATGAAAATAGGTGAGCACATGTGACATAAGATTCTAAACAAGCATGCCAACTTTTATGGAGCTCGGACAATAGGTGGCGCTATAACCCATATATGTCCTATGGTAAATTGCCTGGAATCTACTACTCTGGAAATAAAGCTGCTTGACTCGACATGTCGGTACGTACCCCAGTCCATGTCACTGGTCCGAGCGAAAGATCGGTCCCGCAGAATCCTTCAGAAAACACCAGAGGAGAATTACAGCTCACGGCATTCGCTCACAGAGAGTCACATGATCAGAATCATCAACTTACCCAGCGTTGTTCACCACGATATCTGAAAAACAACACAGTGCTCTCAGTGCATAAAATTATGTATATATGCATATTTTGCAATGAATAGTTTTCTATTTCTCCATTGTTCTTTAATTTGATGATGTCATTGGCAATGCATTATGGGATTTCAGTTCTTTCCCTCATTAAAGCTGTAAAGTCTTGTGTTTCTGTTAGTGTTTTTCTTCAAATCAAAGTTTGTAGCTTGTTGGTTTGATTTATAACCAAATACTATTTTCTTTTAAATCCCTTGAATGGACAAAATACTTCCGGAACGCTATGAAAAAGTGGGCGGCACTGATGCACAACATCATGAATAATTATATCACATCATATTTCAGCTCACCTATTCGTCCGAACGCATCCAACGCCGTCTGGATGAGCTTCTCGCCGTCTTCCACCGAATCTGTGAAGTGAAGATACAAGATCAGGACTGCATCTCCATCAGGACAGGTGTGATTGACAGGTGTGTCGCCTACCATAGTTGGCCACGGCTTTCCCTCCTTTAGCTCTGATCTCCTCCACCACTTTATCAGCGGCCGCCGAGCTCCTGCCTCCTCCTTTAATATCTCCTCCCAGATCATTAACTGTAAAGAAGAAGAAGAACACAAAGCAGAGTTCTAGAAACCGAATCATCAGCAGCGACTCATTTGAACTGAATCATATAAGAATCGATTCACCGATGACAGCGGCTCCTCTCTGACCGAACGCCAGCGCATATTCCCTCCCCAAACCTGCACAACAACACAATAACACACATGATGAACATGATTTATCAATATCAGCTTCATATCATCATGAGGGCATCAGTCATTCAGTCTTATCTGCTGTTTGAACTTTGATCGGCACACAAAAGCTGCCAAACAACACGCTTAAGCGTTTAGAAAAGCCTTTAAGCTCAAGATACTATCAAGTTCAGAAATATTAAACATTTATATTCATGTTTTAGCAGTAGTTTTCATAATAAAATGATGATAATAATACAGAATACAGTCTTGTGGTGTATTATGCACTCCGTTTACTGCTGTAAAGCGTTTGTCTGATCATATTTCTGCACAGATCAATACACATCTCTTTTAGTGATCATTGCATTATATATTGCATTAATTTACTTGTATTTATTTGCACAAACGCATGAGTTAATGCTGCTCAAACTGACCTCCGCCGGCTCCCGTCACCAGCACCACTCGACCGTCGAAAGTCAAAGGCACAGACATGTTTAGATGATATTTATGTTTATGATGATGTTTCAGCGTGAAAGTCCTCGGATCTTGTGTTAAACACTCCGCCGTGACTTTTGCCCCACTTCCGCGACGGAGCGCTGACGTCACCTACCAGCAGCCAATCAGATGCGCACGTCTTCACTCCACCAAACAGCAGCACGTGACACTCATTTGTGCGCAATATATTTATTGTGATGAATAAGCTAATTTAAAACAAAATCACAGTTTGAGCTGCTGTGTCAAAACATAAAATAAAAACTAATTAAAATATTAATAAAAATGTAATAGTATCCTAATGATGTTAAAATAGCACTGGTGTGAAATGTACAGTTTTGGTTTGTTGGCTCAAGATTATTTACATATATTTGAATATGTACAAATCCAACATACTGATCTACTATTTAAAGGGTTAGTTCACCCAGGAATTAAATTTCTGCCATTTATTACTCACCCTCATGTCGTTCCACACCCGTAAGACCTTCATTGATCTTCAGAACACAAATTAAGATATTTTTGATGAAAACCGATGGCTCAGTGAGGCACACGATCCGAATCATGATTCGATACACTGATTCATAACGCCCGAAGCTTCCTGAAGCATTTTTGACCCTAACCCTAACCCACAACATGCTAAAATATGCTAGTAACATGCTAATCATGCTACCAACATGTTAGCAATGTGTTAAATCATGTTTGCAACAATGCTAGCAACATGCTAATCATGTTAACAACCTGCTAGCAATGTGTTAAATCATGCTAAATACATATTAGCAACAAAAACACGTTAGCAAAATGCTAATCATGCTAACAAAATGTTAAAACATGCTAGCAACGAGTTACAACAGGTTAATCATGCTAAAACATGTAAGCGGTGTGAAACAGGTGTAATTTTGCTCGACATCTGTTTAATCTGTCATATAATACCGACCTTTTATGTGTGATTTAACAGAAAATAAATAAATAAAAATTGCTTACAGCGCTATTAAATTGCATTTGTATAGATATATTTTTCTGTTTCTTAAACACTAATCAGCACAGACAGGCGTTTATTAATCAGTGTGAGCGGCTGTAATGTAAATGTCAGGTGAACACTGAATCATAACTATTTTTCACATACTATATAGTACGGAAGTATTCGATTTCGGATGCAACGATAGAGCATAACATGTCGCTAATATGTAGTTAGCATTTTTTAGCATTTTGTTAACATGATTAGCATGTTTCTAGCATTTTTGCCAACACTTAACACATTGTTAACATGTTTTAAGATGTTGTTAGCATGATTAGCATGTTGTCCTAGGATAGTCGTTAAGCTTTGCTAATGATAGACAGCTTAAATACTCTATATAAATAATCGCTGCATCCGAAATCGAATACTTCCGTAATATATAGTATGTAAATACAGTTATGATTCAGTGTTCACCTGACATTTACATTACAGCAGCTCACACTGATTCATAAACGCCTGTCTGTGCTGATTAGTGTTTAAGAAACAGAAAATATATCTATACAAATGCAATTTAATAGCGATGTAAGCAATAATTTATTTTTTTTTTTTTTGTTAAAACACACATAAAAGGTTGGTATTATCCGAAATTACACAGATGTTACACATCGTTTGCATGTTTTAGCATGTTGCTAGCATTTTGCTAACATGTTTTAACACGTTGCTAGCATGTTTTAACATGTTGTTAACATGATTAGCATTTTGCTAGCATGTTTTATCATGTTGTTATCATTATTTATGCTGCCTTCATGTGCTATTGGAAATTTGTTAATTCCAAATCATGGTAACAACACGATAAAACATGTTAGCAAAATGCTAATCATGTTAACAACACGTTAAAACATGCTAGCAACGTGTTAAAACATGTTAGCAAAATGCTAGCAACATGCTAAAACATGCAAACGATGTGTAACATCGGTGTAATTTTGGATAATACCAACCTTTTATGTGTGATTTAAAAAAAAAAAAAAAAAATAAATAATTGCTTACATCACTATTAAATTGCATTTGTATAGATATATTATTCTGTTTCTTAAACACTAATCAGCACAGACAGGCGTTTATTAATCAGTGTGAGCTGCTGTAATGTAAATGTCACATGAGCACTGAATCATAACTGTTTTTCACATACTATATAGTACAGAACTATTCGATTTTTGATGCAGCGATATAGTATTTAAGATGTCTGTCACTAGCAAAGCTTAACGACTATCCTAGGACCACATGCTAATCATGCTAACAACATCTTAAAACATGTTAGCAATGTGTTACATGTTGGCAACAATGCTAGAAACATGCTAATCATGTTAACAACATGCTAAATAATGCTAACTACATATTAGCGACATGTTATGCTGCCTTCATGTGCTCTCGGAATTATCGTAAATACGATTTTTCTTGGTATAAATTGCACATGAACCATTTCGGAACTTGAATGCGATGAGCTGACGACTTTAGAAGTGGGAATTAACAAATTTCCGTTAACACATGAAGGCAGCATAAATCATGGTAACAACATGATAAAACATGCTAGCAATGCGTTAAAACATGTTAGAAACATGTTAGCAAAATGCTAGCAACATGTTAAAACATGCAAACGATGTGTAACATTGGTGTAATTTCAGATAATACCAACCTTATATGTGTGATTTTAACAAAAAAAAATTGCTTAAAGCGCTATAAACTTGAATGCAATGAGCTCGTAATCACGACTTCAGAAGTGGGAATGAACAAATTTCCGATAGCACATGAAGGCAGCATAAATAATGCTAACAACACATTAAAACATGCTAGCAACATGTTAGCATAATGCTAGCAACATGATGTGTAACATTGGTGTAATTTCGGATAATACCAACCTTTTATGTGTGATTTAAAAAAAAAAAAAAAAAAAAAATAGCTTACAGCGCTATTAAATTGCATTTGTATAGATATATTTTTCTGTTTCTTAAACACTAATCAGCACAGACAGGCTTATTTAATAATCAGTGTGAGCTGCTGTAATGTAAATGTCAGATGAGCACTGAATCACAACAGATCATTTCTAATATCTTCTCTGGATTATTCAGTATTCATGAGGTTGGTGGTTTCCAGCAGCATCAGTGTTTGTGTGCGCACTGCGCATGCGCGTGTTCACCGGGACGCGCCGCTCGAGATTCTTCTGCATCTATAAGAAAACATGCGAACATTAACATGTGTGATCGTCATGAGAGGACACGCAGTGCACCCGTGACCAGGTCCGGTTCGGAGGATGTCCGGGAGCGCGGCGGCGGACGCGGACGGAGGCGTGAATAAAGTTCGAGTCAAACGACAGATCAGGGGCATCGTGAAGGATCTCGAGAACATCTTAGGAGACCTGAAGGATGTGGCGAAGGAACTCAAAGAGGTGCGTGTGACTGCGATGATGAGGAGGAGGAGGAGGAGGAGGATGAAGATGTGTGAGGTTTGATGTGATGTTCATCGAGGCCTCATGTAAACATGACATTTACTCGACACAAACCTCCCGGGTTCATTCATGTGAGTCAGAATCAAAGATTCGACTCCTTCTGACGCTGACAGCTGTCATTCATTCATCTGTTGTTGCTGTTTTCATTGAGTGTCAGAAATGAACAAGCAGCTGTTAGTTAGTTACCTTCACAAATCAGATCTTATCATCATGCAGGATAAATTTGGATATACTATTTATAAAACTGTTTTTGTTGAACTTATTACAATTTTGTGTAGAATTAGGATGGAGTGTGGTGAAATGTTTGGATCTGTGAGTATGTGTGGAAATACACACATGAATTCTTCAGTACTGTACTATAAATTTATTATGGCAGCACTGGATGAGTCGCGCATGTTCTCTTTTGTAAGTCACTTTGGATGAAATTAATGGAAAACACGTGCAGCTTCACGTCCTTTAAACTGAACATCAGAGGTCATTCCTGACTCGCCAATGACTATTATTCACCTGGAGGTGAACTTCAGACTTGATTCATTATTGCTGTTATGTAACGAAACACGTCTCTTTCACAACCTTCTTTTGAATGGGCTCAGAAATAGGGGTTTCCACGGGAACTTAACCTGGGGGATTTTGGAAAATTCCAATTTGGAAACTTAAAGGATTAGTTCACTTTCAAATTAAATTTTCCTGATAATTTACTCTCCCCTATGTCATCCAAGATGTTCATGTCTTTCTTTCTTCAGTGGAAAAGAAATGAAGGTTTTTGTGGAAAACATTCCAGGATTTTTCTCCTTATAGTAGACTTCAATGGAGCCCAAACGGTTGAAGGTCAAAATTACAGTTTACAGCGATCCCAGACGAGGAATAAGAGTCTTATCTAGAGAAACCATCGCTCATTTTCTAAAAAAACAATACAAATTTTATACATTTTAACAATAAATGCTCATCTTGAACTAGCTCTCTTCTTCTTCTTCTCTATTTGAATTCCAGCAGTGTAGACAGTGTATTACTGCCCTCCACAGGTCAAAGTTTGATCTAAATTGTCATATTCAATATGCTAGTGCAAGTATATAACAATTAGTTCAAACTTTGACCTGTGGAGGGCAGTATTACGCTTAGCAGCGTCTTCACTGCTGGAATTCAAATAGAGGAGAAGAAGAAGAGAGTTAGTTCAAGATGAGCATTTATGGTTAAAACTTATATAATTTTCAATTTTTTTCAGAAAATGAGCGATGGTTTCTCTAGATAAGACCCTTATTTCTCATCTGGGATCGTGTTGAACAATTTGAAGCTGCACTGAAACTGATTATGACCTTCAACTGTTTGGTGCCCATTGAAGTCCACTATAAGGAGAAAAATCCTGGAATGTTTTCATCAAAAACTTTAATTTCTTTTCGACTGAAGAAAGAAAGACATGAACATCTTGGATGACATGGGGGTGAGTAAATTATCAGGAAAAGTTTATTTAAAAGTGGACTAATCCTTTAAGTGTCGTTTAAACCCCAACTGATCAGTGGCACTGAAGCGTCCGTCGCCGTCAGTCGTTCACGTCTGACTCTCATTGTCTTTCTCAGGTGGTTCAGGAGATCGACTGCCTGACGTCAGATCTTCATCTGGAAGAGGACAGTTCGAAGACCGACACGCTCAACAGCAGCTCCAGCAGCAGCACCACCACAACCACCACGGCCTCCAGCACCGACCGCATCAAGATCTACCCCGAGGAGACGCTCTTCAGACCAGTGCCGCTGTCTCCCGCCGTCCTCACGGTCCTGAAGAGACCCACGCCTCCGCTCCCTCCGCCCCGCACCACCCCTTCCAGCACCGAGATCACGGCCAACGGCGTGCTGATGCGGAACGGAGTCGCGGGAAGAGAAGTGTCGTCGTGTCGCGGCCCGAAAAGCGCCGGCGAGAAGGGCCACGCGAGCCGCTGTCCTCAGACCACGAGGGAACGCGTCCGGTTCAGCGAAAAGGTCCAGTATCACGGCTACTGCCCGGACTGTGACCTGCAGTACGACATGAACAACACGGATCTGCACTTACACACCGAGCTGATGGATCCCAAACCGAGTCCCATCCATCAGTGCTCAGCGCTCGTGGAGAACGGCGGCCTCGCGTTCCCCTCGCAGAAACCACAGAAGACCATTTTACGCAAGTCCACCAGCACGACCGTTTGATGCAGACTGAGTCTAAACAAACTATTTTTGTACTTCTCTTTATAGTTTCCTTTTGTTTGGAGAGCACCGGACGGAGAAACGGGAGAAATGCAGAAGATGTTAAACGGTATTTGGTTTGCTCATGAAACATCCATTTATCATGCTTATCTTCATCTTAAAACAAACCGGTGGTTGATTATGATTTTCATTTTTTAACTTTAGTTAGTGTGTAATGTTGCTGTTTGATCATAAACAACATCTGCAAAGTTACGACACTCAAAGTTCAATGCAAAGGAGATATTTTCTTTTACAGAAATCACTTTTTAAGGACAACGAGCTTCTTCCCGGGTTAGTGACATCACAAACCCTAAAATTTACATAAACCCCGCCCCTGAGTACACACAACAAAGGGGGCAGGGCCATGTTGGGCTGCTTTAGAGAAGAGGAAGAGTTGTTTTTGTAAATGCCGTCATTTTACGCCGGACTGCTTCACAAACGAGGGTCAATTCAACACAAAAGATGAACATGACGGCACATGCTAGTGGATGAGTTGAATCAACTCCACAGCAACTACATCAATTTATCCACTAACCATTCAGAAACGTCTAAAAGTTGTAACTTCTTCCTGAGTCTCTCCATCAGTGTCGACTCCGGTTTGAACAATGTAAGGCTGAAAACTTTCCTCATTTTGGCTGCGTGAGATTCTCCAGCTTTGTTGTTGTTGAGCTGTTAAAGCTCCGCCCTCTTCTGGAAAGTGGCAGCTCATTTGCATTTAAAGGGACACACACAAAAACGGCGTGTTTTTGCTCACACCCAAATAGGAGCAAATTTGACAAGCTATAATACAAACCCGATTCCAAAACAGGTTAGGACACTGTACAAATTGTGAATAAAAACAGAATGGAATGATGTGGAACTTTCAAATGTCAATATTTTATTCAGAATGCAACATAGATGACATATCAAATGTTTAAACTGAGAAAATGTATCATTTTAAGGGGAAAATAAGTTGATTTTAAATTTCATGGCATCAACACATCTCAGAAAAGTTGGGACAAGGCCATGTTTCCCACTGTGTGGCATCCCCTCTTCTTTTTATAACAGTCTGCAAACGTCTGGGGACTGAGGAGACAAGTTGCTCAAGTTTAGGAATAGGAATGTTGTCCCATTCTTGTCTAATACAGGCTTCTAGTTGCTCGACTGTCTTAGGTCTTCTTTGTCGCATCTTCCTCTTTATGATGCGGCAAACGTTTTCTATGGGTGAAAGATCTGGACTGCAGGCTGGCCATTTCAGTACCCGGATCCTTCTTCTATGCAGCCATGATGTTGTAATTGATGCAGTATGTGGTCTGGCATTGTCATGTTGGAAAATGCAAGGTCTTCCCTGAAAGAAACGACGTCTGGATGGGAGCATATGTTGTTCTAGAACTTGTATATACCTTTCAGCATTGACGGTGCCTTTCCAGATGTGTAAGCTGCCCATGCCACACACACTCATGCAACCCCATACCATCAGAGATGCAGGCTTCTCAACTGAGCGCTGATAACAACTTGGGTTGTCCTTGTCCTCTTTTGTCCGGATGACATGGCGTCCCAATTTTCCAAAAAGAACTTCAAATTTTGATTCGTCTGACCACAGAACAGTTTTCCACTTTGCCACAGTCCATTTTAAATGAGCCTTGGCCCAGAGAAAACGCCTGCGCTTCTGGATCTTGTTCAGATATGGCTTCTTTTTTGACCTATAGAGTTTTATCCGGCAACGGCGAATGGCACGGTGGATTGTGTTCACCGACAATGTTTTCTGGAAGTATTCCTGAGCCCATGTTGTGATTTCCATTACAGTAGCATTCCTGTATGTGATGCAGTGCCGTCTAAGGGCCCGAAGATCACGGTCATCCAGTATGGTTTTCCGGCCTTGACCCTTACGCACAGAGATTGTTCCAGATTCTCTGAATCTTTGGATGATATTATGCACTGTAGATGATGATAACTTCAAACTCTTTGCAATTGTTCTCTGAGAAACTCCTTTCTGATATTGCTCCACTATTTTTGGCCGCAGCATTGGGGGAATTGGTGATCCTCTGCCCATCTTGACTTCTGAGAGACACTGCCACTCTGAGAGGCTCTTTTTATACCCAATCATGTTGCCAATTGACCTAATAAGTTGCAAATTGGTCCTCCAGCTGTTCCTTATATGCACATTTAACTTTTCCGGCCTCTTATTGCTACCTGTCCCAACTTTTTTGGAATGTGTAGCTCTCCTGAAATCCAAAATGAGCCAATATTTGGCATGACATTTCAAAATGTCTCACTTTCAACATTTGATATGTTATCTATATTCTATTGTGAATAAAATATAAGTTTATTAGATTTGTAAATTATTGCATTCCTTTTTTATTCACAATTTGTACAGTGTCCCAACTTTTTTGGAATCGGGTTTGTAAATGATCTGTGGGGTATTTTGATCTGGTTCACTTTATCTTTCAGAACTCCAAACCTCCTGAAAAATGTTCTTTAAACGTTTGCATAACCAAGACAATGACAGACATGATCTTCCATCAGTAGATCCTACAGTCAAAAACACGGTTATAAAACAGTTTGAGTCTGTTTTTATGCAGATCTGCAGAAGCTGTAGGACAGAAATCAATATTTCTCATGAGTGTCTCCTACACACCAGCATCTCATTTCATGATGAGCAATATGATAATCATCTGTCCATCTGTTTGTCTTTTTGTCTGTCTGTCTCTCTGTCAATCCATCCGTTCATCCGTCTGTCTGTCCATGTTAATGCTGGATGTTCTTCTTCTTCTTCTTCTTCATGTTCTTCTGCAGGTTTGATATTATGGATTCAGCTGATGCGTTTCTCTTGTTTCCCTGCAGGCCTCTCTCGTACGCTGATCATCTTCATTTCATCACGTGACGCTCAGCGAGCGCTCGCAGTTTCTGACAGAAACGAGCCGGAGGCGGCGGGATAAAGCATCAGAAGAAGTGGGATTCAAATGAAAATCACATTGTTATTCCTCACAGCCGGTCCGCAGGGGAACAGCAGCGTCCCACAGATGATCTGAAAGCGTCTGATGTCTCTGACCCTTTAAGAAGGAGCCGGTGTGACGATCGCTGACCGCCGCTGATGTAATGCTGCTGCTAGCGAAGAAAAACCAAAAAACTACAAAGTATGTGACATCCAACCGCCGGTAAACAGTGTAACGCAGATCACAGTCCAACGCTGCCATCAGAACACAGAGGTTTCAGTTTGTAAAGACCTTATATGTGTTTTTGTAAAGAAAACCTTCAAATATAAAAAGCATATTTTTGATATTTTATAAGATGATTTTAAAGATGTCACACAGTGTATGATGGAAAATGTATTTATGTACCGATTAAAAACATAAAACAATCTGCATCTGAGCATGTCTTTATTAAAACTTTATGAAACTGAACACAAGGGGGCGACATGTTCTCATTAGTAGTGTCTAACCTACTAGTGATGTGCTGATGAGTTAAAGTTGAGTGAGTTTGAATGATTCCTCAGATCAGAGTTTTCTTATGCTTTACTAAGTGATCAGACAGAAAACAGATGGAAAAATCCCCTAAAGGTTCAATGTAGGAGGAAGTCACATGGGTTAGTTAAAGGGGACATATAAAAATTTAAGTTAAGGTCCCTGGTGCATCTACCAACCCAGAAAACCCAGTGTTTTGGTAAGCCTTTCTCTGAAAGCATGTGGAAAAACATGATCATGATCTAATTTCATATATATTTCGTGATGTTTGCACATTGTCTTTCTGAATGTGTTTCTTACTGTATTCACGGAGACCAGAGCCATGTTGCTATTTTGATTTTTAACCCGAAAACACTTGCAGTCTGTATAATTCATAAACGCATCTTCATTCTTATCGAGTCTCTACAACATGTAGTGTTAACCGTTCGAATTTTAGGAAACAAAATACACGCCATACCTACATGATCTGATATGCTGCATCACGAACAGTTTGTAATAATCCATTTTGAGAGTTATATTTGCTGTGTGAGCTTCTCCTGTATTATTTATGCCTCGGTGCATTTGAATCGGGAGCTTGGGGGCGGGGAGCATGAGCTCATTTGCATTTAAAGGTACACGCACCAAATTTTTTTCGCCCACCCAAAAATAGGCAGTTAAAACATGGTATAATAAAAAATCCATTGGGTATTTTGAGCTGAAACTTCACAGAAACCTTATGCTACATCTTGTAAAAAGGGGGCATAATTCAAAGGCACCATCACTTTTCTAGTCATTAGTGATTTACTACTTTTTTTTTTTTTTAAATTACAATTTCTACCCAAGATTGGCGTAACTAAGATGTATTTTTGTTTTAAAAATGCCCATGGCATATTATTAAAGATTTGATTAATTTCTAATATTTATCCAGGTCTAGAAATCACACTTTTGAAGAGGCTTCCTTCAAACATCCTGGTTTTCCAAGAATGTGAGAATTCTGGTTCTTCAAAGACTATAAATATCAAAAAGTTGAGGCGGAGGTGAGTTAAACTATGTATCTTGATTTTTGCTTGTTTTGTCTGATTTTAAATCCGTCATCTTGAGCACCACTGATTTAAAGGCTCATGTTGTACCATACTGTAAAAAAAAATGTTAGTTTAACTTAAAAAAGTAAGTTACCTGGTTGCCTTAAAATTTTGAGTTCATACAATGAAGGTTGGTTTAATCAAGAGAAACTCAAAATATTATGTTATCTGAACTACATTAATTAACTAAAAAAATGTTGTGATAACAAATCAGGAAAATATTTTTTATAGAGCATATTTCTAATTTTCCCTCTGAGGTTGAAAAAAAAAACAAAACAAAAAAAACAAAAAAAATTTCATCGTTATGTGAACATTATACGGAAGAGGATTAGGGCCAAGCAATAATAAAAAAAAATAAAACCATCTCGAGATTAAAGTTGTTAAATTTCGAGAAAAAAAAGAAGTCGAGATAAAATGTTGAGAATAAACTCGTTAAATTACGAGAAAAAAGTCGTTAAATTACGAGAACAAATTTGTTAAATTATGAGAACAAATTCGTTAAATTTCGAGAAAAAAGTCGAGATAAAATGTTGAGAATAAACTCGTTAAATTACGAGAAAAAAGTCGTTAAATTACGAGAACAAATTCGTTAAATTATGAGAAAAATATCTTTAAATTTCGAGAAAAAAGTCGAGATAAAATGTTGAGAATAAACTCGTTAAATTACGAGAAAAAAACTTGTTAAAAATTCGTTAAATTACGAATTTGTTCTCATAATTTAACAACTTTTTTCTCGTAATAATTTAATGAGTTTATTCTCAACATTTTATCTCAACTTTTTTCTTGAAATTTAACGCGTTTTTTTTTTCGTAATTTAACAAGTTTATTCTCAACATTTTATTTCGACTTTTTTCTCGAAATTTAACGAGTTTTTTCTCGAAATTTAACAACTTTAATCTCAAGATGATTTTATTTTTTTTATTATTGCTTGGCCCTAATCCTCTTCCGTAACGTTAAGGGAACATTCCATTGTATCATTCTTCAAACATTATGGGAACGTTATTTTTGAATGTTCTCTGAAACATGTGGTAACATTTAAAAAACTAATTGTTTCAGAAAAAACGATAAAATTAAACTAATGTTTTGAGAACATTATTAAAGACCAGATATCATTGAACGAACGTTCTATTAACGTTACTGGAAGAACGTTTGTTCATAACCTTGCCAGAATGTTCGCTGGGAGCCTACTAATATGTTATTTGAATCCTTTATTTATAAAAAATAAATAAGTGTTATATAGTCTATTCAGTAAGCTTCTTTTTTTTTGCCCATGACCTCTGAATAACCATTGGTTAGAAAAGAAAAACTTCAGCTGAACTGAAGCTTTAGATGATTGTTCTCAGTTTCTGTTCATCACTCTAGAGTTTCTTCAAAGAGCAGTATGTTTATCCTTCACGTATTGATTTATGTCCTGTGTGATTTCATAAGAGCAGCCGCCCTGAAGCCAAACCTGTCTTTGTCTTCACTGTGTCCAAATTACAATGATCACGGAGATGCTGCGACCGCTGGAATGAGCTTCTGCTGCACGTCCTGATGTGAACATATCTATGAATTGTGCAACAGAGATGAAACTCTTATGGTTTCAGTGAAGCAGGGCACACGCTTGCTGCCACGTCTCATGGAAAGCTGTAAAGTGCACCCGCTGAGATCTGCTCACAAACCCAGGCGATGTTTACAGCATCAACAAACAAAACTGCCTACATATTTGATGCTAGCTGGAAATCAAAGATTTATTGAGTATCACATTATCATCATTCATCCCCCTCATGCAGTGCGACGCAGAGAACTAAAGCGTGAAACAGAGTGACATGCTGCGAATAATCTGAGAATGTGGACGCACATGCAGTATCTACGAGTTTGATCATTATCTCATGAAGGATCAGAAGCTGAAACTTAAGAAACTTAAAAAATTGAAATGATGACAAAAGTGGAAACTGACATTCTGACTTCAAAATTAAAATTATGACTTTTCATGTTATAGTTATATTTTTATGTCATAATTCTGATTTACAAAAGCATTATTTATTGTTATGTGGCAGTAATGTGCTTCCATGGTTTTGACATCATTAGTTTTCGGTGTGTTTGTGAGGAGAAAGTGTCTGGTGTTTTACAGTGCGGTGAGTTTGCCATGTTTTTAATACGTCCTGTGTGTTACTAGTAGCTGGTCTCCCTGCGGAGCGACGCCTCGTTATAATGCAGATTAAAGTCTTCAGATCAATGTCACACATCTGCATCTCATTGAGATGTCAACCTGCAGGCCTTTATATGCGCTTTCACTTTGATCTTTACACCCGTTTAAAAGTGTCTCGTTCAGGAGATTCTCAGTTTTCCTGAGCTGGTGAAAAGATTCAGCGTGTTGAGTTGAGTTGAGTTGTGTGGAGTGGTGTTGAGTTATGTTTTGTTGAGTTATATTGAGAGGTGTTGATGGAGTAGAGTTGAGTTGAGATGTGTTGAGTTGTATAGTGTTGAGTTATGTTAAGTAGTGTTGATGTGAGTAGAGTTGTGTAGTATTGTGTTGAGCTGAGTTGAGCTGTATCGAGTTGTGTGGAGTTTGCTGAGTTGAGCTGTTGAGTTGTGTAATGTTGAGTTATGTTGAGTTGTGTTCTGTATTGTTGAGTTGTATAGTGTTGAGTTATGTTAAGTAGTGTTGATGTGAGTAGAGTTGAGTTGAGATGTGTTGAGTTGTATAGTGTTGAGTTATGTTAAGTAGTGTTGATGTGAGTAGAGTTGTGTAGTATTGTGTTGAGCTGAGTTGAGCTGTATCGAGTTGTGTGGAGTTTGCTGAGTTGAGCTGTGTTGAGTTGTGTAATGTTGAGTTATGTTGAGTTGTGTTGTGTTGAGCTGAGTTGAGCTGTATCGAGTTGTGTGGAGTTTGCTGAGTTGAGCTGTTGAGTTGTGTAATGTTGAGTTATGTTCTGTATTGTTGAGTTGTATAGTGTTGAGTTATGTTAAGTAGTGTTGATGTGAGTAGAGTTGAGTTGAGATGTGTTGAGTTGTATAGTGTTGAGTTATGTTAAGTAGTGTTGATGTGAGTAGAGTTGTGTAGTATTGTGTTGAGCTGAGTTGAGCTGTATCGAGTTGTGTGGAGTTTGCTGAGTTGAGCTGTGTTGAGTTGTGTAATGTTGAGTTATGTTGAGTTGTGTTGTGTTGAGCTGAGTTGAGCTGTATCGAGTTGTGTGGAGTTTGCTGAGTTGAGCTGTTGAGTTGTGTAATGTTGAGTTATGTTGAGTTGTGTTCTGTATTGTTGAGTTGTATAGTGTTGAGTTATGTTAAGTAGTGTTGATGTGAGTAGAGTTGAGTTGAGATGTGTTGAGTTGTATAGTGTTGAGTTATGTTAAGTAGTGTTGATGTGAGTAGAGTTGTGTAGTATTGTGTTGAGCTGAGTTGAGCTGTATCGAGTTGTGTGGAGTTTGCTGAGTTGAGCTGTGTTGAGTTGTGTAATGTTGAGTTATGTTGAGTTGTGTTGTGTTGAGCTGAGTTGAGCTGTATCGAGTTGTGTGGAGTTTGCTGAGTTGAGCTGTTGAGTTGTGTAATGTTGAGTTATGTTGAGTTGTGTTCTGTATTGTTGAGTTGTATAGTGTTGAGTTATGTTAAGTAGTGTTGATGTGAGTAGAGTTGAGTTGTGTAGTGTTGAGTTGAGCTGTGTTCTGTATTGTTGAGTTGTACAGTGTTGAGTAGAGTTGTGTTGAGCTGAGTTGAGCTGTATCGAGTTGTGTGGAGTTTGCTGATTTGAGCTGTGTTGAGTTGTGTAATGTTGAGTTATATTAAGTAGTGTTGAGTTGAGGTGTGTTGTTTTTTAGTTGAGCTGTGTTGTGTTGAGGTGCGTTGAGTTGTGTTGTTTTTGAGTTGTTATGTTGAGTAGTGTTGATGTGAGTAGAGTTGAGCTGTATTCTGTAGTGTTACACTGAATTGTTTTTGTATTGAGTTGTGTTAAGTAGAGTTGTGTTCTGTAGTGTTGAGGTGTGTAGTGTTGAGTTATGTTGAGTAGTGTTCTGTAGTGTTGAGTAGACTTATGTTGAGTAGTGTTGATGTGAGTAGAGTTGAGTTGTGTAGTGTTGAGTTGAGCTGTGTTCTGTATTGTTGAGTTGTACAGTGTTGAGTAGAGTTGTGTTGAGCTGAGTTGAGCTGTATCGAGTTGTGTGGAGTTTGCTGATTTGAGCTGTGTTGAGTTGTGTAATGTTGAGTTATATTAAGTAGTGTTGAGTTGAGGTGTGTTGTTTTTTAGTTGAGCTGTGTTGTGTTGAGCTGAGTTGTGCTGTTGTGTTGAGGTGCGTTGAGTTGTGTTGTTTTTGAGTTGTTATGTTGAGTAGTGTTGATGTGAGTAGAGTTGAGCTGTATTCTGTAGTGTTACACTGAATTGTTTTTGTATTGAGTTGTGTTAAGTAGAGTTGTGTTCTGTAGTGTTGAGGTGTGTAGTGTTGAGTTATGTTGAGTAGTGTTCTGTAGTGTTGAGTAGACTTATGTTGAGTAGTGTTGATGTGAGTAGAGTTGTGTAGTGTTGTGTTGAGTTGTGTAATGTTGAGTAGTATTGATGTGAGTAGAGCTGAGTTGTGTAGTGTTGTTTTTGAGTTGAGTTGTGTTGTGTTGAGCTGAGTTTAGTTATGTTGAGTTGTGTTCTGTAGTGTTGAGCTGTGTAATGTTGAGTTATGTTAAGTACTGTTGATGTGAGTAGCGTTGAGTTGATCTGTGTTGAGTTGTGTTCTGTATTGTTGAGTTGTATAGTGTTGAGTAGAGTTGTGTTGAGCTGAGTTGAGCTGTATCGAGTTGTGTGGAGTTTGCTGAGTTGAGCTGTGTTGAGTTGTGTAATGTTGAGTTATGTTGAGTAGTGTTGTGTTGAGCTGAGTGTTGAGTTGTGTAATGTTGAGATATATTAAGTAGTGTTGAGTTGAGGTGTGTTGTTTTTGAGTTGAGCTGTGTTGTGTTGAGCTGAGTTGTGCTGTTGAGTTGTGTTAAGTTGTGTTGAGTAGAGTTGAGTTTTGTTGTTTTTGAGTTGAGTTGAGTTATGTTGAGTAGTGTTGATGTGAGTAGAGTTGTGTAGTGTTGTGTTGAGTTGTGTTCTGTAGTGTTGAGTAGAGTTGTGTTGAGCTGAGTTGAGCTGTGTTGAATTGTGTAATGTTGAGTAGTGTTGATGTGAGTAGAGCTAAGTTGTGTAGTGTTGTTTTTGAGTTGAGTTGTGTAATGTTGAGTTATGTTAAGTACTGTTGATGTGAGTAGTGTTGAGTTTAGTTGTGTTGTTTTTGAGTTGTGTTGAGCTGAATCGTGCTGTTGAGTTGTGTTGAGTAGAGTTGAGTTGTGTTGTTTTTAAGTTGAGTTATGTTGAGTAGTGTTGTGTGTAGAGTTGAGCGGTGTTGAGTTGTGTTCTGTGTTACGTTGAGTTGTTTTTTGTGTTGAGTTGTGTACTGTAGTCTTGAGGTGTGTAGTGTTATGTTGAGCAGTGTTGATGTCAGTAGAGTTGTGTATTGTTCTGTTGAGTTGAGCTGTGTTGAGTTGTGTTGTTTTTGAGTTGAGTTATGTTAAGTTGTGTTGTTGAGTTGTTTTTGGGTTGAGTTGTGTTGTTGAGTAGTTGAATTGTGTTGTTGAGTTGTGTTGAGTTATTTATGAGTTGAGTTGTGTTGTTGAGTTTTAGGTATGTAATGTTGAGTTGTGTAGTGTAGTGTTGAGTTGTATGGAGTTGTGTTTATTTGTGTAGTGTTGAGTTGTGTTGAGATGAGTTGAATTGTGTAGTGTTAAGTTGTGTTGTGTTATATAGAGTTGTGTTGTTGAGCTGTTTTTGAGTTTAGTTGTGTTGGGTTGAGTTAGGTTGAGTTGAGTTGTTGTTTTTGAGTTGATTTGTGTTGAATTGTGTAAATTTGTTGTGTTAAGTAGAGTTGTTGCGTTATTTTTGAGCTGAGTTGTGTTGCTGAGTTGTGTAATTGAGTTGTGTTGTTTTTGAGTTGTTTTGTTTTTGAGTTGAGGTGCGTCGAATTGTGTAATTGTGTTAAGTTGTGTTGTGTTAAGTAAAGTTGAGTTGTGTTGTGTTGAATGTATGTATTTACCTGAAACCTTTCAGCTGGACGTTTGTCTAATGTTTTTATATGTTTCAGAACGTTCAGAGAACATTCAAAAGTAGCGTTTTGTAAAGCTGCTTTGAATTTTGAAAAATAAATCTGACTTGACTTAAGATGCAAGAAGATTCAGAGAATCACACAAACATTTACTTTTGAAAGTCTTTCAGAAATATTTTCTGTAAGTTCTCATGTTCATTTAACACACGTCGACCCCTGATATATGGAGCATGTATTACATTTACATTATAAGCATTCATGCTTTTTCTGCAATAGCTGAATCATTAGTTAATTCATATAGTGATGTATAGTGACCAATATATCCAATATATGCGGAACACAAGCGTCACGTGATGAACAGATGCTGATGTGAGAGTAACGCTGACCTCCTGCCGTGTTTCACATGTGGCGTTTGAAGAGCTTTTTATTTGATTCTAACGAGCAGAGGTCAATCCTCATTAAGACATTTAACAAACACATGGACGACATTCAGACTCTCTTCTGTTCTTCAGTGGCTCTAGATTCACTGGCGCTGTTGACTCTCTTTCTGAAGTGTTGTTGAGGACAGAAGAAACTTCCCACCGCAGGAACACCAGAATCTGGACGTGAGACTCCAATCCAGCAGCCAAAACCAGAACTCCACAAATTCATTTAAGACAAACATGGACAAACAAATATCACATTCTGCTCTTGAAATACTCTGTAGAAACAGAGATGAGTTTTCATCCTTTGGTTAAAGATGAAGCTCAACAGGGACTTCTATATCAAATCCTCCATTCACTGCTGGTTCAGGCTTTATGGAATATTTTTAGACAAATCCTACATTGTAAATGCGGCTCAATGGAGCAAATGATCCTTGTGTTTGTTTCTGGTCCCAAAGTGACAATTAAAAATGCTGATTCACTGTGTGTGAAAATGTAAATATAAAGACCTTCTCGTTTCTTTTGTTCTAAATACATCTGTTTCTAATTTCTACACTCTAAAAAATGCTGGGTTGTTTTAACCCAGTGAGATGTTTTAACCCAGCAATTGGGTTGTTTTAACCCAGCGATTGTAATGTTTTAACCCAGTGAGATGTTTTAACCCAGCGATTGTAATGTTTTAACCCAGCGATAGTGATGGTTTAACCCAGTGAGATGTTTTAACCCAGTGAGATGTTTAACCCAGCGATTGTGATGTTTTAACCCAGCGATTGGGTTGTTTTAACCCAGCGATTGTAATGTTTTAACCCAGTGAGATGTTTTAACCCAGCGATTGTAATGTTTTAACCCAGCGATAGTGATGGTTTAACCCAGTGAGATGTTTTAACCCAGCAATTGGGTTGTTTTAACCCAGCGATTGTAATGTTTTAACCCAGTGAGATGTTTTAACCCAGCGATTGTAATGTTTTAACCCAGCGATAGTGATGGTTTAACCCAGTGAGATGTTTTAACCCAGTGAGATGTTTTAACCCAGCGATTGTAATGTTTTAACCCAGTGAGTTGTTTTAACCCAGCGATTGTAATGTTTTAACCCAGCGATAGTGATGTTTTAACCCAGTGAGATGTTTTAACCCAGTGAGATGTTTTAACCCAGCGATTGTGATGTTTTAACCCAGCGATTGGGTTGTTTTAACCCAGCGATTGGGTTGTTTTAACCCAGCGATTGTGATGTTTTAACCCAGCGATTGGGTTGTTTTAACCCAGCGATTGGGTTGTTTTAACCCAGTGAGATGTTTTAACTCAGCGATTGGGATGTTTTAACCCAGCGTTTGTGTTATTTTAACCCAGTGATTGGGTTGTTTTAACCCAGCAAATTTGTTGTTTTAACCCAGTGATTGTGATGTTTTAACCCAGCGATTGGGTTGTTTTAACCCAGCGATAGTGATGGTTTAACCCAGTGAGATGTTTTAACCCAGTGAGATGTTTTAACCCAGCGATTGTGATGTTTTAACCCAGCGATTGGGTTGTTTTAACCCAGTGAGATGTTTTAACCCAGCGATTGTGATGTTTTAACCCAGCGATTGGGTTGTTTTAACCCAGCGATTGGGTTATTTTAACCCAGTGAGATGTTTTAACTCAGCGATTGGGATGTTTTAACCCAGCGTTTGTGTTATTTTAACCCAGTGATTGGGTTGTTTTAACCCAGCAAATTTGTTGTTTTAACCCAGTGATTGTGATGTTTTAACCCAGCGATTGGGTTGTTTTAACCCAGCGTTTGTGTTATTTTAACCCAGTGATTGGGTTTTTTTTTAACCCAGCAAATTTGTTGTTTTAACCCAGTGATTGTGATGTTTTAACCCAGCGTTTGTGTTATTTTAACCCAGCGATTGGGTTGTTTTAACCCAGTGAGATGTTTTAACTCAGCGATTGGGATGTTTTAACCCAGCGTTTGTGTTATTTTAACCCAGTGATTGGGTTGTTTTAACCCAGCAAATTTGTTGTTTTAACCCAGTGATTGTGATGTTTTAACCCAGCGATTGGGTTGTTTTAACCCAGAGAGATGTTTTAACTTAGCGATTGTAATGTGTTAACTCAGCGATTGTGATGTTTTAACCCAGCGATTGGGTTGTTTTAACCCAGCGAGATGTTTTAACCCAGCGATTGGGTTGTTTTAACCCAGTGAGATGTTTTAACCCAGCGATTGTGATGTTTTAACCCAGCGATTGGGTTGTTTTAACCCAGCGAGATGTTTTAACCCAGCGATTGGGTTGTTTTAACCCAGTGAGATGTTTTAACCCAGCGATTGGGTTGTTTTAACCCAGCGAGATGTTTTAACCCAGCGATTGGGTTGTTTTAACCCAGTGAGATGTTTTAACCCAACAATTGTGATGTTTTATCACAGTGATTGTGATGTTTTAACCCAGTGATTGGGTTGTTTTAACCCAGTGAGATGTTTTAACTCAGCGATTGTGATGTTTTAACCCAGCGTTTGTGTTGTTTTATCCCAGTGATTGGGTTGTTTTAACCCAGCCAATTTGTTGTTTTAACCCAGTGAGATGTTTTAACCCAGCGATTGGGTTGTTTTAACCCAGTGAGATGTTTTAACCCAGCGATTGTGATGTTTTAACCCAGCGTTTGTGTTGTTTTATCCCAGTGATTGGGTTGTTTTAACCCAGCCAATTTGTTGTTTTAACCCAGTGAGATGTTTTAACCCAGCGATTGGGTTGTTTTAACCCAGAGAGATGTTTTAACCCAGCGATTGTAATGTTTTAACTCAGCGATTGTGATGTTTTAACCCAGCGATTGGGTTGTTTTAACCCAGTGAGATGTTTTAACCCAGCGATTGTGATGTTTTAACCCAGAAAATGGGTTAAATGTTTGACCCAACCTGCTCAACTATCATTTAAAAATGACTGTATTTCTTGCTTAAAATGAACCCAAAATACGTTAGAAATTAATATTTATTAATATGTTTAATAAATGAACATGTATTAACAAGTTTAATGAATAATTATTAAACAATAAACGTGTATTAAATTGCTTATTAATAAATGTTCACCTTTTGATTGTTATTGTTGCCTCTAGTAATTATGTGTCTGATTTTTAATTTCCAACCTATTTTGGGTTCATTTTAAGTCAGACATATATAGTCATTTTTAATCAGTAGTTTGGCAAACATTTAACCCAGTCACTAGGTTTGTCCATTTTCAACCCAACTTGGGTTGTTTTTAATCCAGCATTTTTTAGAGTGTAATTGGCTGTATCAGCAACATTTACATTTTATTTATTTATTATTTACAAATTATTAAAGAGGATTGTTTAACCAAAAATGAACAAAAGAAGATATTTTGAAGAACGAAGTTTTGGTTACCATTGACTTCTATTGTATGAAACAAAATAAAAAGGCATTTCTCAAAATATCTTTTGGTTTGGAAGAACATGACTGAGTAAATTATGAATTTTTGGGTGAACTCTCACTTTACTATTATTAATTGTGAAGTTGCAATGATTCGGCGTAATTTCCCTGTTATATTGTAAAAAGCGCTATATAAGTTGAACTCGTCTTTAATGAACTCTATAGTTTGTTTTATTGTGTTTAAGTCATGCAGTTGTTGTGAAATCTGTGTGGAGCTGATGATGTTACCAGTGTAACTTGTGTAACTCTGAAACTGATCCAGAAACTGTAAAAGATGCACGTGCAGCGGCTTCATCAGCTCCTCCTCATCGCGCGCTGAGCTTCCCAGAGTGTCACGCGCACTTTCTCGCATAAACGCCGCTCGTTCTGCATGTATTATGGAGCGCACGGCCCGCGGAGGTGTCGTTCTGCTGTTCTTGTGTGTTTGTGGTTGCGTTCCGACGGTTTTCTCTCAGTTGCACGCAGGATCGAGAGCGGCGGCTCGCGCGCAACAGGCAGGTGCGCTGCGCGCGCGGACGCGATGGACGAATAACGGGCGCGTGTATAATCTGCTGAGTCGCGGATCTGAGTACGTGCCGCCGGTGAACCGAGGAGCACCTGCACCGGACGCCGTGATCAGTCGGAACGCGAGCTCGGGTGATGAGGGGATGGTGTCCGATGACCCGTACGATCCCTACAAATCCATCAGGTACAGTCACCTCAATCCATACTACAACTACTACGACTCGTACTACAGACCGAGACAAAGAAGCACGCAGAGGAATAACGGCCATGGAACCAGATACTTCCAGAATGGTAAGAGCCAATCTAACATCAGGGAACGTTCTGGCAAGGTTCTCTCAAAACGCTTTTCCAGTAACTTTCATTCAAAGTCATCAATGATCTCAAAACGTTAGCACAAAAACATTATTTATACATCGTTCATGGAACTTTTTTTCTGAAACATTTTATTTAGATGTTCGTCTAACGTTTTTCTACTTGTTTCAGAACGTTCAGAGAACATTCAAGTAACGTTCCCATAATGTTAAAAAAACATTCTCTTTATGTTTTCTCTAACGTTCAAATAACCAAGAAAAAACTGACGTTTCAATGTCCAGAGAACATTCAGAAATAACGTTTTCATAACTAATAGGAACGTCTTTTTGATTACTAATATTATTAGGTCTGCCGGATCTGGTGGTGGATCCCTACATGATCCAGGTGTCCACATACGTCCAGAGAGTTCCGATGTACAACCTCAGATGTGCTGCGGAGGAGAACTGTCTGGCGAGGTCCGTCTGATCTTCAGTTTGCTCTCAGTTCACTTTGAATATGATCAATGATGATGATGAACTCTTGAAGATAAAGATTCTTTATCGGCACTGATGGTTCCATGAAGAACCTTTAACATCCATGGAAACTTTCCATTCCACAAAATGTTCTTTAGATTATTAAATTGTTCTTCTACACTAAGAACGGATCACTGAAAAGTTCTTTGGGGAATCAATTTTTATTTTTTTCCTGAAAATCTCCTTTTGCGTTCCTCAGTTCGGCTGCAAACGCGCGAGACTACGACACCAGGGTTCTGCTGAGGTTCCCGCAGCGCGTGAAGAACCAGGGAACCGCAGACTTCCTGCCCAGCAGACCGCGATACGCCTGGGAATGGCACAGCTGTCACAAGTGAGGAAATCCACACACACTACACGCCGTTTTTGATTGAATAACTGTTAAAGTGGCATATGATGGTGAAGTTAAAGTACATAAATGACATTGCTGTGATGTGGTTTCAATTGAAGCTGCTGAAAAAAATATGTTATAAATGACTCAAAATCAGGTTGCAGGGAAAAGAAATCATCTGTATAATTCAATGTTTGTTGTGTATTTCAGTCACTATCACAGCATGAATGAGTTCTGCCATTACGACCTGCTGGACTCCAGCACACAGCAGAGAGTAGCAGAGGGTCATAAAGCCAGCTTCTGTCTGGAGGACACGTCCTGCGACCCGGGATACTACCGCCGCTACGCCTGCACGTCCCACACGCAGGTGCGTAATTACTGCTGCGAGTGCCAAATGCAACTCAAATGACAGAGACAGTTTCATGTTATAATTACTCTGACGCCATAGGGTTTGAGTCCTGGATGTTACGACACCTACAGCGCAGACATCGACTGTCAGTGGATCGATATTACAGACGTTCAGCCTGGACGATACATCCTCAAGGTCAGACACCTCAGACATGAGTTTGTAAGGATCGCTGGTCTTCTGGAGGTCTGAGAGGTTTTGATGGTTTTCATTCCAGGTTACAGTAAACCCAGGCTTCCAGGTGTCAGAGTCAGACTTCAGCAATAATAATGTTCGCTGTGACGTTCACTACACCGGCAACTACGCTCATGTGTCCGGCTGCACCATGACCCCGTGAGTACCGTTTCTGCACTTTCCTCGTGTTTCACATGTCAGAATACTAAAGAGAGTCACATCCAGTCCCTCTCTTCACAGACACTGAGGCAGGATTCTCTCAACGGTCCAGCAAACATCAACATCACCTGCTGTTTATCACCGATCATCTGTGGAAAATGAAGCCAATATCTGTATATCTGTAAAAAAATTATACTGCAGTAACCTTTAACTGATGCATCTAATACCAGCTAACAAAAATGTGTTTTAAGAACGTTTTTCTAACGCTCTCATTAAGTTATGAAAACGTTATGTTCCCTGAACGTTCAAAACGTCCAGTTTTTTAAAAAGTTTCTTTCTTGGTTATGTGAACGATAAAGGAGCATTCCATTCTTCAGACATTATGGGAACGTTACGTTTGAATGTTCTCTGAACGTTCTGAAACTAGTAACATTTAAAAAATGTTAGATGAACATCTGACTAAAATGTTTCAGAAAAAAAACGTTCCATAAATAATGTTTTTGTGCTAACATTTTAAGAACATTATTAAAGGGTTAGTTCACCCAAAAATGAAAATTCTGTCATTTATTACTCACCCTCATGTCGTTCCACATCTGTAAGAACTTCGTTCATCTTCAGAACACAAATTAAGATCTTTTTGATGAAGTCTGAGAGGTTTCTGTCCCTCCATGGAGATCCAACGCAACTACCACTCCAAGGTCCAGAAAGGTAGTAAAGACATCATTAAAGTACTCCATGTGACTCCAGTGGCTTAAACTCAATTTTATGAAGCGACATGAGTGTTTTGTTTGCGCAAAAAAACATAATTTACCACTTTATTTACAAAATAATATTATCCAAAGCATGTTCATGCAACAATGCCAGCTCTCGTGTGAAGGCAACACGCACGCATCCTGAAGCTCTTGTGAACACTTGCGCATGTGCGTTGAGTTGACGTGCGAGTCTGATCACAACACGCATGCATCCTGAAGCTCTTGTGAACACTTGCGCATGTGCGTTGAGTTGACGTGCAAATCTGAACACGCATGCGTCGTAAAGCTCTCGTGAACACTCGTGCATGTGCGTTGAGTTGACGTGCGAGTCTGATCACAACACGCATGCATCCTGAAGCTCTTGTGAACACTTGCGCATGTGCGTTGAGTTGACGTGCAAATCTGAACACGCATGCGTCGTGAAGCTCTCGTGAACACTCGTGCATGTGCGTTGAGTTGACGTGCAAATCTGAACAACATGCATGCGTCGTGAAGCTCTCGTGAACACTCGTGCATGTGCGTTGAGTTGACGTGCAAATCTGAACAACATGCATGCGTCGTGAAGCTCTCGTGAACACTCGTGCATGTGCGTTGAGTTCACGTGCGAGTCTGATCACAGCACGCATGCATCCTGAAGCTCTCGTGAACACTCGCGCATGTGCAATGAGTTGACGTGCAAATCTGAACAACATGCATGCGTCGTGAAGCTCTCGTGAACACTCGTGCATGTGCGTTGAGTTGACGTGCGAGTCTGATCACAACACGCATGCATCCTGAAGCTCTTGTGAACACTTGTGCATGTGCGTTGAGTTGACGTGCAAATCTGAACACGCATGCGTCGTGAAGCTCTCGTGAACACTCGTGCATGTGCGTTGAGTTGACGTGCAAATCTGAACAACATGCATGCGTCGTGAAGCTCTCGTGAACACTCGTGCATGTGCGTTGAGTTGACGTGTAAATCTGAACACGCATGCGTCGTGAAGCTCTCGTGAACACTCGTGCATGTGCGTTGAGTTGACGTGCAAATCTGAACACGCATGCGTCGTGAAGCTCTCGTGAACACTCGTGCATGTGCGTTGAGTTGACGTGCAAATCTGAACAACATGCATGCGTCGTGAAGCTCTCGTGAACACTCGCGCATGTGCATTGAGTTGAAGTGCGAGTCTGATCACAACACGCATGCATCATGAAGCTCTTGTGAACACTCGCGCATGTGTGTTGAGTTGACGTGTGAGTCTGATCACAACACTCATGTGTCGTGAAGCTCTCGAGAACACTCGCGCATGTGCATTGAGTTGACATGCAAATTTGAACAACACGCATGCGTCGTGAAACTCTCGTGAACACTCGCGCATATGCATTGTGTTGACATGTGAGTCTGAACACCACGCATCCATCGTGAAGCTCTCGTGAACACTCGCACATGTGCATTGACTTGACGTGCAAATCTGAACAACATGCATGCGTTGTGAAGCTCTCACGAACACTCGCGCATGTGCATTGAGTTGACGTGCAAATCTGAACAACACGCATGTGTCATGAAGCTCTTGTGAACACTCGCGCATGTGCATTGAGTTGACGTGCAAATCTGAACAACACGCATGCATCGTGAAGCTCTTGCGAACACTCGCGCATGTGCATTAAGTTGACGTGCAAATCTGAACAGCACGTATGCTTTGTGAAGCTCTTGCGAAGACTCGGGCATGTGCGCTAAGTTGACGTGCAAATCTGAACAACACGCATGCGTCGTGAAGCTCTCGTGAACACTCGTGCATGTGCATTGAGTTGACGTGCGAGTCTGATCACAACACGCATGCATCGTGAAGCTCTCGTGAACACTCGTGCATGTGGGTTGTTGACGCGTCTGAACACAACATGAGTCTGAACACAACACGCATGCATCGTAAAGCTCTCGTGAACACTTGTGCATGTGGGTTGTTGACGCGTCTGAACACAACATGAGTCTGAACACAACACGCATGCATCGTAAAGCTCTCGTGAACACTCGTGCATGTGCGTTGAGTTAACGTGCGAGTCTGATCACAACACGTATGCGTCGTGAAGCTCTTGTGAACACTCGCGCATGTGCGATGAGTTGACGTGCGAGTCTGATCACAACACGCATGCATCGTAAAGCTCTTGTGAACACTCGTGCATGTGCATTGCTGACGCGTCTGAACACAACATGAGTCTGAACACAACACGCATGCATCATGAAGCTCTCGTGAACACTCGTGCATGTGGGTTGTTGACGCGTCTGAACACAACATGAGTCTGAACACAACACGCATGCATCGTAAAGCTCTCGTGAACACTCGTGCATGTGGGTTGTTGACGCGTCTGAACGCAACATGAGTCTGAACACAACACGCATGCATCGTGAAGCTCTTGTGAACACTCGTGCATGTGCATTGCTGACGCGTCTGAACACAACATGAGTCTGAACACAACACGCATGCATCATGAAGCTCTCGTGAACACTCGTGCATGTGGGTTGTTGACGCGTCTGAACACAACATGAGTCTGAACACAACACGCATGCATTGTAAAGCTCTCGTGAACACTCGTGCATGTGCGTTGAGTTAACGTGCGAGTCTGATCACAACACGTATGCGTCGTGAAGCTCTCGTGAACACTCGTGCATGTGCGTTGAGTTAACGTGCGAGTCTGAACACAACACGCATGCATCGTGAAGCTCTTGTGAACACTCGTGCATGTGCATTGCTGACGCGTCTGAACACAATATGAGTCTGAACACAACACGCATGCATCATGAAGCTCTCGTGAACACTCGTGCATGTGGGTTGTTGACGCGTCTGAACACAACATGAGTCTGAACACAACACGCATGCATTGTAAAGCTCTCGTGAACACTCGTGCATGTGCGTTGAGTTAACGTGCGAGTCTGATCACAACACGTATGCGTCGTGAAGCTCTCGTGAACACTCGCACATGTGCATTGACTTGACGTGCAAATCTGAACAACACGCATGCTTTGTGAAGCTCTTGCGAAGACTCGTGCATGTGCATTGACTTGACGTGCAAATCTGAACAACACGCATGCGTCGTGAAGCTCTCGTGAACACTCGTGCATGTGCATTGACTTGACGTGCAAATCTGAACAACACACATGCTTTGTGAAGCTCTTGCGAAGACTCGGGCATGTGCGCTAAGTTGACGTGCAAATCTGAACAACACGCATGCGTCGTGAAGCTCTCGTGAACACTCGTGCATGTGCGTTGAGTTGACGTGCGAGTCTGATCACAACACGCATGCATCGTGAAGCTCTCGTGAACACTCGTGCATGTGGGTTGTTGACGCGTCTGAACACAACATGAGTCTGAACACAACACGCATGCATCGTAAAGCTCTCGTGAACACTTGTGCATGTGCGTTGAGTTAACGTGCGAGTCTGATCACAACACGTATGCGTCGTGAAGCTCTCATGAACACTCGCGCATGTGCATTGAGTTGACGTGCAAATCTGAACAACACGCATGCATCGTGAAGCTCTTGTGAACGCATTGCAGATCAATATTTTTGTAAATAGAGTGGTAAATTATGTTTTTTTGTTCAAACAAAGCACTCGTGTCGCTTCATAAAATTGAGTTTAAGCCACTGGAGTCACATGGAGTACTTTAATGATGACATTCCTACCTTTGCTGGATCTTGGAGTGGTAGTTGCATTGGATCTCTATGGAGGGACAGACTTCATCAAAAATATGCTCTCAGACTTCATCAAAAATATCTTAATTTGTGTCCCGAAGATGAACAAAGGCCTTACGGATGTGGAACGACACTAGGGTGAGTAATAAATGACACAATTTTAATTTTTGGGTGAACTAACCCTTTAAAGACCAGATAACTTTAACATTACTGGAAGAACGTTTGTTAGTAACGTTGAGAGAACCTTGACAGAACGTTCTGGGAGCATTCCCTGTTAACTATTGCATACGGTATCATGTCATTTTGTCTTAATTAGTCGAGGGTATTTTCATTTTGATATCTATATTAATCGAATTGTTTAGTTTGAATGATGTATAGAAGAAAAACAGGAACGTTTAATGAGAGGCTGAAAATGTGAACGTTTTTTTTTTCAGATTCATGTTTGATATTATATCACACATTTATATTTTCAGCCTCTTAAAGGTGCTATTGATATTATTGTCACTTTAGTTTAGGAGGCACAAACCTAACTTGAATAAAAGCAGATGAGAATAATGTTTTCTTAATTTTCATGTGTTCTTATTAATTGAAGGAAGACTGTAATGGAGAATCTGAATGTGTGTGTTTGTACTTAAACATATTCTGGGGAAAATAAGTGAGTTAAACCTGACAAAACCTCCGTTCTTATAAAAAAACACTAAAAATATAAATTTTTTGTTATGCTCGGGTTATTTTTTTTATTATTTCATTATTTCAAGCTTTTATAATTTCTGCGCGTGCGTGTGTCTGTATCGCCCTCTGCTGGCGAGTCACCGTGTGCGCGCTGTGTGTCGGGTCGCGCGCGCAGAGGAGGCTGAGGGAGGCGCGCGCTCGTGTCACATTCTTCAGATGATCCGCTATTCAGAAGAAACACAGACAGACAATCAGCGACACACAGCAGCGAGCACAAGGTACGACACACACACACTCTCTCACACACACACTGAACACAACACAACGGGCAAAAGCGATCAGAAACACACGAGAGGATCCAGAGAGAAACAATAAGATGGTGAGAGATCATCTGAGGGATGCTAACGCTAAAGCTAATGCTAGAAACAAAAGACTGACAGAAACAGGCAGATTTAAAGAGATAAACATCTATCTTCATCTCATGAATATTCATCAGTTTGTTTTTCATGATCGGTTATCGACGATTGTGTGTTTGATGTGAAATAGACACATTAAATCATGGTTCTGCTCTTATTGTGACTGATTCATCAGTTATTCATGTTTTGTCAAAATATAAACAAGTTTCCTGTTCACCTGACGTCATCGAGGCCGCTGCTGGTTAATGTTGACCAGTGGTTAAATAGCTACTTAATCATAATTTTATTACTCACTTCACCTCTGGTAACCACGCCCACTTTCCACTGTCCAATCAAGTGCTGATGGATGAGCGCAAGCCCCGCCCCTCGCTTTATGACGTCACATTCTTGTTTGACTGGAGTGTGTATCAGTGATTATTGATCAATTAAATCGTGTGTGTGTGTGTGTGTGTGTGTGTGTGTGTGTGTGTGTTCTCAGAATGCTGACTGAAGATGGACGTTCCTGAATACCTGGATCTGGATGAGATCGACTTCACTGATGATCTACCCGTGAGTCCGTCTCGTCATGATCACGAGTGACTGTACAGATCTGCTCAGTTATACTTTCAACATTCGTTAAAACATTTTTAATCTTAAAGGAATTCAATCAAAAATGAAAATTCTGTCACCTGTAAGACTTTTCTTCACCTTTGAAACACAAATGAAGATAATATTTATGAAATCTGAGAGATTTCACTTTACATTGAACAGTTAAAATAATTTCTAGCAGGCACACAAGATTTTAGGTTAATATTTCAGTGTTAATGGTCACATGACATGCAGCTAAACAAGTAAAATATTTCATCTTTTCTAGTGTTATTTTTATTTGTTTTTATTTTAGGATTATTTGTTTATTGTGATTTTGTTCAGTTTTAGTTAGTGTTTTACTTTAAAATTATTTATTTAATTTATTATGTTTTTATTATTTAGAAAGTGTTTTCTGTAGATTTTTTCTTTTACTATTTTTTTCATTTTCATGATTCAATGAATTTTTAGCTAGCATTTTATTTTGATATTTTTTATTTTAAAATGATATCCTTTTATTTTTATGATGCTAAAATGTATTTTAAAGTTTACTTTAAAGATTTATTTAATTTTATCTTTTTCATTTACATGATTTAATTTTAGTAAGCATTTTATTTTGATTTGTTTTTTTAAATGATTTATATATTTTCATGAGTTTTTTAGTATTTTATTTAGAAATGCTCTTTTAAAATTATGTTTTTCTTTTTATAATTTAATGAATTTTTAGATGCTACAGTATATTTTAGTTATTTAATTTTTTCTTTTTTATGATTTAAGTTTCTAGTAAGTTTTATTTTGATTTGTCTTTATTTTTAATCTATATTTATTCTATTTTCTTTTTATGATTGTTTTAGTTTTTAGTAAGTGTTTTATTTAGATATTATCTTTAAACTGATTTCTTTTTATTTTTAATGAATTTTTAAATGATAATTTTTTTTAAAACAATTTATTTTAAAGATTTATTTAATTTATTTATTTTCATGATTTAATGGATTTTTAGTAAGCATTTTATTTTGATTTGTCTTTATTTTTAAATGATTTACATATTTTCTTTTTATGATTTTATGAGTTTTTTAGTTAGTGTTTTATTTAGAAATGTTCTTTTAAATGGTAATTTTCTTTTTATGATTTAATGAATTTTTAAATGCTAAAGTATACTTTAAGTTTTTTTTTTCATTTTTATGATTCAAGTTTCAGTAAGTTTTAATTTGATTTGTCTTTATTTTTAAATGACATCTATTTAGTTTTTAGTAAGTGTTTTATTTAAACTGATTTCTTATTATTTTAATGATTTAATGAATTTTTAAATGCTAAAATATATTTAAAAGTTTATTTGAAAGATTTCATTAATTTTTTCATTTTCATGATTTAAGTTTTAATAATCAGTTCATTTTGATTTGTTTTTCATTTTTAAATAATTTATATTTTTTATATGATTAAATGAGTTTAATCATTAGTTTAATCATGAGTTAGTTAGTGTTTTTAGAAGTTTTCTTTTAAAATTATTTCATTTTTATTAAATTAATGAATTTTTAAATGCTAAAATATGTTTTAAAGTTTATTTTAAAGATTTATTTAATTTTTATGATTCAAGTTTTAGTAAGCATTTTATTTTGATTTGTTTTTATTTTTAAATGATTTATATATTTTCTTTTTATGATTTGAATTTTGTAATGTTTTATTTAGATTTTTTCTTTTAAAATTATTTCTTTTTATTTTTATGATTTAATGAAGTTTTAAAAGCTACAATTTATTTTAAAGTTTTATATATATATATTTTCATTTTCATGATTTAATACATTTTAGTAAGCATTTTATTTTGATTTGTTTTTATTTTAAAGTAATTTATTTCAATCTTTCATTTTTAGGATTTAATTGTTACAGTAATTGTTAAAATGTTACAGTATTGACGTATGATGAATACAGTAGATTACAGCGTCGTTCTGTGTCCCTTCAGTATTATAATACACAGAATCGTGCACTGCTGGTGCTCATGTGGCGTTCCTCAGGTGCTCATGACGTCACATGACGTCACAGTAGTGTTTGTTGACCTTTAACATGTCCTGATGTCTGTCACAGTACGCGTCCAAGAGCATTCCTGAGCTGTGCCGAAGACACGATGGACAGAGCGACGAGAGACAAGGTACGACGTACGAGATAAAAATGACCTTTTTTATTTTTATTTCATGGCGGAATCGAGCTTCCATAGTAAAGCTGCTTTGAATTCATGTGTAGCGAAAGGCGTTTAATACAGATTCATCTCATTGTTTTTCAGCTCCGTCCATCAACTGGGCTCGTACCGCGGCGTCACACGGCGGAGCGGGAATCAAACCCACCGGCATCGCCGACGTCTACAGCAAATTCCGACCCGTCAAACGCGTGTCTCCCCTCAAACACCAGCCGGAGGTGTCGGAGACGGAGGCCGACGGGAAGAGCGTGGAGCAGAGCGCAGAACAAAGCAAAGAGGACGCCGCCGTTTCTCCCTGCGCCGTCAAGAGCCGAGGCCTGGCGAACGGAGCTCTGTTTGGAGAGCTGGAGCACTACGACCTGGACATGGACGAGATCCTCGACGTGCCGTACATCAAATCCAGTCAGCAGACGGCTACTCTGCCCCGCGTGGCTTCGGAGAAGAGGAGCGCGGCCGCCGGCGTCAGAGGATCGACGCTCGCCCACTCCGAGAGCCTGAGCGGCGGGACGCAGTTCTGTGTGCTGTCGCCCGTCAACTGGCCCGACATGAGGAAGTCAAAGTCCGTGGATCTCAGGGCACAAAGCGCGGGATTCGAGCACGGTCACGGATCGGAGACGGACAAGCTCCTGTCCGGCCTGCCCTTCCCGGACAAAGCCGTATCCGACGGCGGGCAGGCGGCGTTCCCTCTCCAGGGAGCCAAAGGCACGAGGGGGGGCTTGCGAGCGTTTGGAGACGGCGACGAAGAAGCCAAGAAGACGCAGAACATCCTGAACATCGTGAGAGAGGGGCAGATCTCACTGCTGGTAAGAACCGGTTCTCCGTCATTTAAAGTCTAGTTCCTGAAGTTGTTTAGATTTATATTCAACCAAGGTAAAAAAACACTTTAATTCTCTCATAATATCCTTCAGCTCTTTTCTCTCAGTGTCGGAAACGCTTCGTTCAAAGATTCGGTCTCTCTAAACCCCGCCTTCCTGAGAGCTGCTCTGCTCTGATTGGTCAGTGTGTTGTGATTGTGTCTGTGCAGCCTCACTTCGCCGCAGAGAACCTGGAGCGCATCCGAGACGAGGACGGGAACAACCTGCTGCACGTGGCTGCGGCTCAGGGTCACGCCGACTGCCTGCAGCACCTGACGTCGCTCATGGGCGAGGACTGTCTGAACGAACGCAACAAGCAGCAGCTCACGCCCGCAGGCCTCGGCGTCCGGGTACGTCCGTCTGGTTGTTCGTGTCTGTGTCGTCGAGCTCGGCTCTGTGCTAGTGCAGTTGATTAACTGCTAATGATTAATTAAATCTGGGGTTTTCAAACTGGGTCCCCTAGGGGGCGCTAGGGGTCCGTGGAAAAGTTCAGAGAAATATGTAAAAAAATTTAAAAATGCACATGAATGAATGAAAGCAAGTTATTGTAATATTTATTTATAAATAAATAATAATATAATAGATATAATTACATTTTCAGACTTAAAAACCTGTTGTCGATGAAACCAAAATAAAAGATATAACTAAATTAATAATTAATAATAATTTAGTCTTCATTTTTTTTTATATTATAAAGTTAAAATATAAAATAAAAATATTTTTTATTTTTATGATGCTAAAATGTATTTCAAAGTTTACTTGATTTAATGAATTTTTAGTAAGCATTTTATTTTGAATGATTTATCTATTTTCTTTTTATGATTTTGAGGTTTTAGTAAGTGTTTAATTTTCTTTTAAAATGGTCTTTTTCTTTTTATTATTTAATGAATTTTTAAATGCTACAGTATATTTTATTTTTACATTTTTATGATTTAAGTTTTATTAAGAGTTTTAATTGTATTTGTCTATTTTTGAATGATTTATCTATTTTCTTTTTATGATTTTATTAATTTTTAAATTAGTGTTTTTAGGATTTTTATTATTTATTATTTATTAATATTATTTTTATATAGAATTTTATTTCTTTTTATTACTTCTTTATATTTACAAAATGAAAGATATAACTAAATTAATAATTAATAATAATGATTAATAAAAAATTTAATAAAAATATTATAAAGTTAAAAATAGAAAATTAAATAAAGAAAAATAGAAAATAAAAAGATTATAAAGTAAAAAAAATAATATTATAAAAATTGTATTATTATTATTACATCACAGTTCAAAACACAATATTTGACAAAATAATAATAATATAGATTTTAGACCAAATTGTGCTGTTCTGTAAATAAATTGTTTAAAAAGAAAAACATTTTAAATAAAAAAATGTTAAATACAGATTACATTTTGATTTGTTTAACTGCATGTAGGGATGCAAAGGAGTGGAACATTTCTGGTAAATTTCCAGAAACTTTTCAAAATTTCCAAAAATCCTGGAAATTTTCCACCTCTTTGCATCCCTACCTGCATGTCATGTGACATTAACCTACATCAAAGAACCGTGAACATACGAATGAGAATTGAAATATTAATTTTAAATCTCAAATATTTGAGCTCAAAATGGGTTTGGCGAATGAAAATTGTTCAAACATCAACACAATAAACTGCACACTGTTTCCCTTCCAGGAAAATTTGATGACATCATCCTGCACTCGTGGGCGTGTACAGATGTTCGTCCAATCAGCTGTGGCGTATACTAAACAGACTAAACTTTGTGTCGTTTGTGTAGAACGGTCATCTGGAGTGTGTGCGCTGGATGGTGAGCGAAACCGAAGCCATCGCCGAGCTCAGCTGCACTCGAGAGCATCCCAGCCTCATCCACTACGCCGCACGGCACGGACAGGTGAGCGACTCCGCCCACACGCCGCAGGAACGCTCCAGCGGTCACGTGACTAATCACGGCACATGTGTTGCAGGAGCGCGTCCTGCTGTGGCTGCTGCAGTTCATGCAGGAACAGGCCATTTCTCTGGACGAGGTGGATCAGAACGGGAACTCGGCGGTTCACGTGGCGGCTCAGTACGGCCATCTCAGCTGCGTTCAGGTGCTCCGCTCATTTTATCCGCACTTACTTTGTCTGGGATGCAGTAAGAAAGAGAGACAGGAAGCGGCTCTCCCTCCCATTTCCTGTTGATGTTCCTGTAGTGCTGAGAGACGTACCGGTCCAGCTTTCAGGATTGTTCTGTTTGGTCACAGACAGAAAGAAAAACATTCACTAACCACATGTCACACAAATGCACAAAATCAGAAACGAAAGAGCTGTGAGGTTCCTCTGCATGAGATTGTTTTGTGGAAAGCCCTTATATGGAGATGTTTTGACTTGTTTTATGCAAATGACTAACCTCAGGTATGCAATCGCTTGTTTAGAATACAGACAATGTGCATGTTATTAAGCAACTAGTTAATAGTGAGCCCCACAAAAAATAAAAATAAAAAAATAAAGTAAAAGAAAAGAAAAGAAAATGGGTCTAGTTATTGTTTTTGATACATGTAACCTTAATAAGTAGGGTTATGACACCAAAAGCTACTATAATAACTAACTTAAATTTTAATTATTAGACAAATAAACAGTAAGTAATAAAATAGTAACAAATAATTAAATAAATACAACAGAACAAACATATAAATGAAATAGACGGTGCTTTTCAAGTTTTTCATGTAGGTTTAAACAGGAGATTTTCAGGTACAGAAATTGTAATCTAATGTATAACTATAGATTAAACTTTATTAAAGTTAATCAAGAGCAGTAACAGATGCATAAATAATGTTTTGAAATGTTGAAAATATAAAACATTAAATACTGTTATTTGAAATTAATTTAAAAATGAAAAGACACTTTAAATGTGGAATTAAACTCGCCAGTAGGTGGCAGCGAATCACTGTTTAATGAGCGAATCATTGAGATTCAACCGATTCATTCAAACGGCTGATTCATTCAGGAAGTGTTGCTGAGAGACACAAAACAATGCTGGAACTGTTTTCGTTGGCGAAATACAGCGAAACAGGCGATTTGGTGTGTAAAATGTAAGTCACTTGATATTAAGTTCTTGTTCATTAAACTATACGCTGAATAAAATCAATATCACATTTGTAATGAAGCTGATATTTGGACAAAAACGCCGCTCTTTGTTTAATATTGGTTAACTATATTAAATGATATAAATATAAAAGATATACAAGGTCATTTTTGCTCCTTATCTTGAATTCTGATGCATCCTAAAGGCATTTTAATAGACTAAATCACGCAATGAATGCGTACACCAGATATGCACGCGCACTAGTCTAACCTACTAGACTACGTCACGAAGTGTATGCATGCTCTCAATGGGTGTTTGGTTTGGTTTTTGTAAAGTGAGGGACATGCTTGATAATTTCAGATCATTAAATCAACAGTTATGACATCATAGATGATATATATTGCACATCCTACAGCCTTGGACCGATAGGGCGAGTGACCGTTCCGTCTACTGTCCCGAGCGTCGTTCACACTGGCCCCGGGCCATCAGGAGGTCCTTATTGTTGAGCCCTGCTAAAGTGTTACCTAAAATGAAGAAATTTGTCATGCGAAGTTAATGTGCTGCTGTCTTCTAACGTGTTTGTTTTTCTGCGTGAGCTCAGACTCTTGTGGAGTACGGCTCCAACGTGACCGTGCAGAACCAGCAGGGCGAGCGTCCGTCCCAGTGTGCCGAGCGGCAGGGTCACAGCACCTGCTCGCGCTATCTGGTGGTGGTGGAGACGTGCATGTCGCTGGCGTCGCAGGTGGTCAAACTGACCAAACAGCTGCACGAGTAAGAGATTTCATTCATGTGATGCGTTTGACTTCTGATGCGACCTGTGAGTGACGCCAACATCTGTTTCTGACTCCACAGACAAACTACAGCACGGGTCGCCATGCAGAACCAACTCCAGCTGCTCCTGCAGACGCAAGAGCCCAACGGAAGACCTCGATCGCCAAGGTCTGTCCTCGATGAGCAGCGATTGTCCTGCAGTTTGATGCCAAGCATGGTTCAAATATAATGCAGAATGTCACAGCAAATTTTGGATGAACAAATCAAAAGTAGGGCTGTACACTTAATCAAGAGTCACTTCAGCAGATACACACACAAACTCAAAGCTCTTCGAGAAAACCCGGCAAAATAAAAGTTTGGTTTAACTTACAATTATTATACCATAGAATGTACCTCTTAAAATAAGAATAATAGTAAATAATAGCCATTAAGGGGCCAAGCACAAAGATCGCATGGTAAGTCATGCCAACATTGCTGGGAGCATCAGACCAACTGCAACAATGAGCAATTAAAGACCTATTAAGATAATTTTAGGTAAAATAGGTGAAAAAATACTCAACAATAATGATTCAATGCTTTATCACTTTCGATCAATAGGTGGCGCTGTGACCCATTTGATGTATTGTGTTTAGAGTGAGCTGACAATGACACGTGCAAAGTTTGGTGTCAATATGCCACAGAGATACAGCCTCAAGAGTCGTTTTGGCATCATGCCTCAAATTTGTTGCTGCGGTAAACGAAAACGGTTTCGTCTATTAACACAAAACTTTTTGCCGGCATGGTCTGAAGAGGATACGATTCAATTTTGGTGGAAATCGGACTAACGGTCAAGGAGGAGTTTGAAAAAGTAGGTTTTTAAAGAAAATCAGAATGCTGGACAGGACGATTGGCTAGTGTCTATGTTCTCTGCATGACCCAAGTAATCTATTGAGACCAGTTTCATCACATAGGTTAATTTGGTCAAAAGTTAGTAGCATTTTTGTAAATTTCATTATAACTTTTGACCACAAGGTGGCGCTGCCCCAAATATTTTTGAGTACTGTCAGGGCATGGTGCCGAAGACATACAGAGTTTCGAACAATACGCCAATGCGTTCGTAAAATACAGCATTTTGCGAAAAAATTCAAAATGCTGTGATACCCAAAATGGCTGATATTGGAAAATTGATTATTGTTCAACTCTGCATGCTACACTGAATCTAAAGAGACTGAAAGAGTCTTGTGATTTTTGGCCAAACCATTCAGAAGTTTTAAGCAAAAATTGCCTTTTTTTTTTTTTAGTATCTCCGGACCAGTAGGTGGCGCTGTGCCGAAACGCAGCATGTAACTTTAGGTCATACTCGAGATGACTTGTACCAAGTTTGGTCTGAATATGATAAAGCGTTGAGGACAAGCCTCATCGGTAACCAAAACAGCAACAACATTAATGCTCCGAGCGGCGGAAAAAATGCCGGTCCGTTCGGGAAAATGAGCGAATCCAGGAGCAAATTCAAATTGGCTGATATGGTAAAATTGGGTATCGTCCGACTCTACATGCCTCACCGAATCTAAAGAGACCAGTTTTGTGATTTTTGGCCAAACCATTCAGAAGTTTTAGCAAAAATTGCCATTTTTCGTATCTCCAGACCAGTAGGTGGTGCTGCGCTGAAACGCAGCATGTAACTTTAGGTCATACTCATGATGACTTGTACCAAGTTTGGTCTGAATATGATAAAGCGTTGAGGACAAGCCTCATCGGTAACCAGAACAGCAACAACATTAATGCTCCGAGCGGCGGAAAAAATGCCGGTCCGTTCGGGAAAATGAGCGAATCCAAGAGCAAATTCAAATTGGCTGATATGGTAAAATTGGGTATCGTCCGACTCTACATGCCTCACCGAATCTAAAGAGACCAGTTTTGTGATTTTTGGCCAAACCATTCAGAAGTTTTAGCAAAAATTTCCATTTTTCGTATCTCCAGACCAGTAGGTGGTGCTGTGCTAAAACGTAGCATGTAGCCTCAGGTCATACTTGTGATGACCTGTACCAAGTTTGGTCTGAATACGATAAAGCCTCAGTGGTAACCAGAACAGCAACAACATTAATGCTCTGAGCAGCGGAAAACACGCCGGTCCGTTCGGGAAAATGAGCGAATCCAAGAGCAAATTCAAATTGGCTGATATGGGAAAATTGGGTATCGTTCGGCTCTCCATGCCTCACCGAATCTAAAGAGACCAGTTTTGTGATTTTTGGCCAAACCTTTCAGAAGTTTTAGCAAAAAATGCCATTTTTTGTATCTCCAGACCAGTAGGTGGCGCTGCGCTGAAACGCAGCATGTAACTTTAGGTCATACTCATGATGACTTGTACCAAGTTTGGTCTGAATATGATAAAGCGTTGAGGACAAGCCTCAGCGGCAACCAGAACAGCAACAATAATACTCAGAGCGGTGGAAAACACGCAAATCCATGAGCAAATTCAAAATGGCCGAAATGGGAAAATTGGGAATAAAATTCCTAGGTCATACTCGTGATGACTTATACCAAGTTTGGTTTGAATACGATAAAGCGTTGCGGAGATATAGTCTTACGTCTATCTTCGCTTACACTACGTAAAATTTGTTTGCGCGTTGTTCGAGAACAGTTTGACGAATCTAATTGAATTCCATACATTTTTGTCGGAATGTGGTTCTGTGGGCTGCCATAGACTTCCAGAGCGGAAGTAGAAACGGTAGAAGAATAATAAGAACACCAACGATTAGAATAGGTGCTTACACACCTTCGGAGCTTGGCCCATAATAATAATAATAATAATAATACCGTTTATTAACTGAAAAAAGAATATGGTAACAAATAAACCATATTTCATAGGGCCCTCCATCAGAACTCATCGTCTCTCTCTCCTCTCTCGTAGCTCTCACGTTCCTCCGGCTGAGACGTGGCCTGAGATGACGCTGACGGCTGAAGTGACGGCTGATAACGGCCAGTGGGTCCTGAAGCAGAGACACACGGACTCGGATGGCGTTCTGAAGAAGCTGCTGGGAAAAGACCCGGCGAGTGCCAGAGACAGACTGACGCTGGAGTTCCAGGACGGTGCCGGAGGGGTGGAGTCAGGGGCGGGGCCTGGAGCCGGACCAATGAGACGGCTGGGGATGGGAGAGAGGCGGGAACTAAAGTTGGCTCGTCTCAAGCAGATCATGCAGCGTTCGCTTAGCGAATCAGACGGCGACGCGGCGTATGCTCCGGATGAGTCCAAACCCGCGGCCGGCGGCTCCAGGCCCGACAGACCGACCCAGCTGCCCATCGCAGAGGTTGAGGAGCACAAGCACGGCTCCACCAGCGAGCGCAAGCTCTCCTTCGCGCACAGGACTTCCAAATCCGTGGACGCTTACAACCCGTCTCCATCTTCAGACCACAGCGATCCCGAAACGAAAGCCGACGCGGCGGGAGAGTTTCCCGACGGCCAAAAGGTCGCGACGAGCCCCAAAAGTGCCCTCAAGTCCCCGTCCTCTCGAAGAAAGACCTCTCAGAACCTGAAACTGAGGGTCACGTTCGACGAGCCGCCGCGTAAAGACGGACCCGCGGCCGACGTGAAAGTCCCGCCCGCCAAAGACAAGGCGGAATCCGGGAAACGGCCTTTCGGAACGTTCCGCTCCATCATGGAAACTCTCAGCGGCAACCAGAACAGCAACAACAACAACACTCAGAGCGGTGGAAAAAGCGCCGGTCCGTCCGGGAAAAAGAGCGAATCCAAGAGCAAAAGCAAGACGAGCGCTGTCTAGAGCAGCCGACGCTACAGAACTATGATTCAGATTTGCACTCTGATGACCTTTTAGAAACCAGGTGCTTGATTAATGAATCTTTTCGACACTATTTGCAGTCACACTTTCTTACATGCGAGTTTTTGAAATAGTAATTTTTCAATACTGTGATTTTGTACAGACTCAATAATCAAACAGAAGCAGCAGAGAATGAACAATCGAACAAACGAACGAACGAATGAATCATGTTCTTTATTCCAGTGCTGCACCTTCAGATTCTGACTGCTTTCATAACTCAAATACGTTTATATGTAATCTGTCTTGTTCTGAGTTAATGTATGGATTTATAATTTAACTCTTATGTTTGAATGCAAGAAATATGATATTATTGGAATCATTGTAACGACATTTGGAGGTTAAAATAAAGACGTTTTCAACTGTTACACTGATTTAATGTTGTCAAATACTGACATTCGTCATTTTGGCTGCGTGAGATTCTCCGGCTTTGTTGTTGTTGAGCTGTTAAAGCTCCGCCCTCTTCTGGAAAGGGGGCGGGAGCAGCAGCTCATTTGCATTTAAAGGGACACGGCGTGTTTTTGCTCACACCTAAATAGGGGCAAATTTAACAAGCTATAATAAATGATCTGTGGGGGATTTTGAGCTGAAACATTCACATTCGTTACATCTCGTAAAAGTGGCATTATCGGTCCCCTTTAATTAAAAGTGACTCCAATGGCAGATATTTGTTCTTGTTTTAAGCACAAACTCACTTCATTTTGATTCATTTTTTTGAGTAATTTCTCTTCTCCAGTAAATGTATCTTGATTTAAGAATGTTTAGATATTTGTGCTGGAAAACAAGACAGAAACACCGAGGAAGAACATCATTTGTTGCAGTGATGACTTATTGTGCAACACTGATACAATTTCCTCAAATACGAATCGAATCGTGAGTCAGAAGTGAGTCGATTCCCTGGAGTGTTGAACTATGAACCACAGGTTTAATGCTCCTTGAAAGAAGAGTATTTCATTCCATACAAAAGCCAATATGTGCAGATGTGTGACGTTAAACTGATGAATTAGAGCTCGTTTGCAGGACGGCAGGAGCGTTTCGCACCTCTGAAGACGCCGGCGCTTTAATTGGTGCTGGTGTTTGAGAGAGAGAGACAGGTCGAGAGAGAGACAGACAGACAGACAGCGTGTTTAAGGCTGTTGTGCAGCATGAAAATGGAGGAGACGAGCGCTTGATTTGACAGGAGGAGAGTCGTCTATAGATTTTTGTGTCCATTGTTTGGGCTTATTTGTGTGCTGCTTTACTCAGTCAATCAAATATAATTGACACCGCTGGGCTGCTGTTGTTTCTGGATGACGGCGGTTAATGCCGCTGGAAAACAGCTGCAGGAAAGTTTCTCCGCTGAACGATGGGAAAAGGTTTCTGCCAGAACGGTGACAATCTTTCAGCCGTCAAGCGCATTAAGTGATGCGATGACACAGATGAGGGATAATAATGTAATCAACCTTTAATTGTGCCGCTTCTGTTGCTGCTCCATCAAATACGAGCTGCAAACAATTCCACACATTCGTGCTGTAATTAAACAGTCTGATGTGTTTGTTTTCATGAATCTGTTGTGTGAATTAATGCATCTGATGGTGATGTTCGTGCCGCAGAAGACCAGAAGAGGGAAGCAGAGCTGTGCAGAAAACACCATCATCACTTGGATTTCTGTCAGATAATTCTAAATTTAATTACGTTTCGAAATCTGTACGGTAAACATTCCGTTTCTAAATTCTGTGGTGAAAAACATCAGAGCTGGCAAACAAAACAGATTTCAGAGCATTAGGAAGCGAATGGAGACCTGCCTGTGACCTTTGACCTCTGACCTGCTGTCAGGCATCTGAGAAATACTGTTTAACTTCCAGTGAGATGAAAGGATGTTTGTGAACTTTATTTGGCAGGTACAGTTACATTATCAAACAACATGATTCTGATTTAATCCACCATCAGATCATCAGTCAGATTTTAGAAAACAACATCAATGCATAATTTAATCTGATGACACTTTCATATTCATCCCAAACATGAGCGAAATGTTCTCCACATGTCCAGATGATTGACTGTGTTTAATGACACAACAGACTCGCGGTGAAAAACTCGGCCGTTCCTCCAGATCAAATATTTACATGTTGAAATAAAGTCTGAGGAATGTCGTTTTTGCCTCCCGGTGTTTTTCAGTAAGATCGACGCTGCTGACGGGAATCACAGGGAACGCTCTGGCAAGGGCCTCTTCCAGTAACGTTAATAGAACGTTTTAATAACGTTAGCACAAAAACATTATTTATACGCCTTTTATTCGAAATGTTAGTTTTTTTCTTGTTTCAGAACGTTCAGAGAACATTCAAAAGTAACGTTTCATTAATGTTTGAAGAATGATAAAATGGAATGTTCCCTTTAAGACCCCCTGTGGTGAAAATCAAGTTTTTAATGTTTTTTTATGTCTTTTAATATGATTTAAGACGAAACGTGCAAATTCATCATTCAACACCATTGCTGATATTTTGTCTTTAAAAGTCTGCAGTGATTTGAAAAATCGCAGTTTGAAATCACTGGTGTTTCTTACATCACAAACTAGCATATCATTAACTATAATAGATTTAAGCAAAAGGCTAATCATATTAATTGCCGTTATGTGTCCGACGATGTAAAAAGCAACACAATTGTGCAGCGTTTACCTCAGTAAGTTGACCGAGTGGATCTCTGAGCTTGTGTGAGTGAGTGGAGGCGGGGCTAATTAGCATATTCATACTAAATGAGGCAAGGGTGTCGAGTTACATTCAAGCTATTTTAAGGCATTAAGATTTTTTTTTTTTTCACAGGAAAAAACATTTAAATATGTAATTTTGGTGGTCAAACATGAGTTTTAAGGGATAAAATTATTGACTACAGGGGGACTTTAACGTTCGCATAACCAAGAAACAACATTTAAAAAACTGGGCGTTCTGAACGTTCAGAAATAACGCTTTCAACTTAATTGTGTAACATTAGCATCACATTATTAGCTGTTTGATAACGTAGTCAAGCGAAGGGCTAATTATATTAATTACTGTTATGTGTCCGACGTTGTGAAGACAGATACCATTGTACAGCGTTTACCTCAGTAAGTTGACCGAGTGGATCTCTGAGCTTGTGCAAGTGAGTGGAGGCGGGGCTAATTAGCATATTCATACTAAATGAGGCAAGGGTGTCGAGTTACATTCAAGCTATTTTAAGGCATTAAGATTTTTTTTTTCCACAGGAAAAAACATTTAAATATGTACTTTTGGTGATCAAACATGAGTTTTAAAAGAAAAAAATATTGACTACAGGGGGACTTTAACGTTCGCATAACCAAGAAAAAACATTTTTTTAAAAATGGGCGTTTTGAATGTTCAGAAATGTTTTCAGCTTAATCGTGTAACATTAGCAACACATTATTAGCTGTTTGATAACATAGTCAAGCGAAAGGCTAATCATATTAAATATCGTTATGTGTCCCATGTTGTGAAGAGCGATGCCATTGTGCAGCGTTTATCTCAGTAAGTTGACCGAGTGGATCTCTGAGCTCGTGCGTGGAGGCGGGGCTAATTAGCATATGCATAAATCCATGTATACTATATGAGGCAAGGGTGTCGAGTTACATTCAAGCTATTTTAAGGCATTAAGATTTTTTTTTTTTCACTGAAAAAAACATTTAAATATGTCATTTTGGTGATCAAAGATGAGTTTTAAGGGATAAAAATATTGAGTACAGTGGGGCTTTAACGTTTGCATAACCAAGAAACAACATTTAAAAATCTGGGCGTTCTGAACGTTCAGAAACAACTTTTTCAACTTAATCTTGTAACATTAGCAACACATTATTAGCTGTTTGATAACATAGTTAAGCAGTGTTTATCTCAGTAAGTTGACCGAGTGGATATCTGAGCTCGTGCGTGGAGGCGGGGCTAATTAGCATATGCATAAATCCGTGTATACTAAATGAAGCAAGGGTGTAAAGTAACATTCAAACTATTTGAAGGCATTAAGATTTTTTTTATTTCCACAGGCAAAAACATTTAAATATGTCATTTTGGTGATTAAAGATGAGTTTTAAGGGATAAAAATATTGACTACAGTGGGGCTTTAACGTTTGCATAACCAAGAAAAAAAACATTTTAAAAACTGGGCGTTCTGAACGTTCAGAAATAACTTTTTCAACTTAATCGTGTAACATTAGCAACACATTATTAGCTGTTTGATAACATAGTTAAGCAGTGTTTATCTCAGTAAGTTGACCGAGTGGATCTCTGAGCTCGTGCGTGGAGGCGGGGCTAATTAGCATATGCATAAATCCGTGTATACTAAATGAAGCAAGGGTGTAAAGTAACATTCAAACTATTTGAAGACATGAAGACATTTAAATATGTAATTTTGATGATCAAAGATGAGTTTTAAGGGATAAAATTATTGACTAGACTAACATTCGCATAACCAAGAAACAACATTTAAGAATCTGGGCGTTCAGAAATAACGTTTTCAACTTAATATGAACGTTAGCAAAACGTTGCACATGTTTTTGTGTTCACAAAAATCGGTCAGGTTTCGTACCATTCCCGATGAATTAAACAAATCAAAGCGGAACATTTTTCAGTCACTAATGACCGAACAGCACCAGAGGGTCGAATATATACATTTTCATGAGGAAACCATCATATTTGAGGTTTTTCACACACCGTGTAAAAGCCTGAGAGAACGAAGCCAAACTAGAGCAGTAAATGAGCCCGTTTGTCAGAGATCCGCCGCTTCATATTTATCAAATATCGACCGCGCCTCCCGAACGTTTCCTCCTCCTTTTCAGCGTTTGATGTCAGTGCTTTTGTCAGTGCTCTGGCAGTTATTCATTGGACTGCGATGGCTCCCTTAACCTGTTTCATTGATCTCTGGCTCTCTCCCATTAAAGCATGTGTGTGTCTCCGGCGGGATGAAGCTCGAGTCCCGCCCGCGGAGCCTCGTCTCGGCCTCTGGAGGACCGCGGCATCATTTGGCTCCGTGTTCCTCCATCCACCTTATTTGTTGTAAATAGCAGCTCATTACAGGCGGCCGGACATGAAGCGTCCTGTCACGGCTCAATGGCACGGCTCAGGTTGTTTGTAATGCGGCTGAACTGCAGGAAAAGCGTCCCTCAGGAAGCTGTTGAGTTAGTGATGGCTGCGTGTTTCTCCTCTGACAGATGCATTCATACTGTATTTACTGTGCTGGACGTCCATCTGTCTCCGGATTCATTCTAAAAGAGTCGTTTCGAGAATAAAACAGCGCTGCTGAAGCTCGTGCGCGATTGCACAGTGATGTTTACACAACTCTATAGGCTACTACTGACTCAGGATGAGATTTATTTACATTCCCTCCATATTCTCACTATATCAGACTATATGGGCCATAAAAGCCTGATGGATCAAATATGATACAAAACATAAACACATTATTTCATGTCAGTCTTTACAGGGTTAAATTAGATTAAATGTTGATTTTAGTTGCTGTCAGCCTTAGTTTGACTAAGAACATGTTCATTAATAAATGATACACGATATCAGTTCTTGCAGAGCAGGAATAAAGTATGTGAAATACCTACTATATAATATTTCTAAAAACAAGTTTGATTTGGAAGCCCATTTCACCACATAAAAAAGTTGGAAAATCCTAATTAATTGATTAATAAAAAGTCAAAAATATTATTAAAAAATTTAAATTAGGACTTATGTGATAATTATTACTTTTTAAGTCAGAATTTTGACTTTTTATGTCATAATATCAACTGTCATAATTATAACTTTTTAAATCACAATTTCTTTTTATGTCAGAATTTCTACTTTTTGTCACGTCATAATTATCACATAAAAAGTCAAAATTATGAGATTAAAGAGTCAAAATTATAATTTTCTGTCATTATGTATTATTATGCATATTCATTATGCATATTCAACTTTTTATGTGATAAATATGACTTTTTAAGTCAGAATTTTGACTTTTTGTCATAATATTGACTTTATTTCAGAATTATGACTTTTTATGTCATAATTCTGAAATAAATAAATATCAATTTTTTTGTATATTATAACAACTTTTTAGTCACAATTTCTACTTAAGTTAAAATTTTGATGTTGTCAAAGTCACGTCATTATCATAAAAATTTGAAATTATGACATACTAAGTTGAAATTCTGACTTAAAGGTGCCCAAGAATGCTTTTTCACAAGATGTAATATAAGTCTAAGGTGTCCCCTGAATGTGTCTGTGAAGTTTCAGCTCAAAATACCCCATAGATTTTTTTTAATTAATGTTTTTAACTGCCTATTTTGGGGCATCATTAACTATGCACTGATTTTTTCAGCGCGCCGCCCCTTTAATTTGCGTGCTCCCTGCCACACGAGCTCTCGACTATATTACAGCACATTTACAAACTTCACACAGCTAATATAACCCTCAAATGGATCTTTACAAGATGTTCGTCATGCATGCTGTATGCATGCTTCAAATTATGTGAGTATTTATTTTGATGTTTATATTTGATTCTCTATGAGTTTGAGGCTGTGCTCCATGGCTAACGGCTAATGCTACACTGTTGGAGAGATTTATAAAGAATGAAGTTGTGTTTATGAATTATACAGACTGCAAGTGTTTAAAAATGAAAATAGCGACGGCTCTTGTCTCCGTGAATTGAGTAAGAAACGATGGTAACTTTAACCACATTTAACAGTACATTAGCAACATGCTAACGAAACATTTAGATAGACAATTTACAAATATCACTAAAAATATCATGCTATTATGGATCATATCAGTTATTATCGCTCCATCTGCCATTTTCGCTGTTGTTCTTGCTTGCTTACCTAGTCTGATGATTCACCTGTGCAGATCCAGACGTTACTGGCTGCCCTTGTCTAATCCCTTTCATAATGTTGGGAACATGGGCTGGCATATGCAATTATTGGGTCGTACACCCCGACTGTTACGTAACAGTCTGTGTTATGTTGAGATCCGCGTGTTTTCCGGAAGTCTTTTAAACAAATGAGATTTACATAAGAAAGAGAAAGCAATGGAGTTTGAAACTCAATGTATGTATTTTCCATGTACTGAACTCTTGTTATTCAACTATGCCGAGGTAAATTCAAATTTTGAATCTAGGGCACCTTTAAAAAGTAAAAGTTGTAACTAAAAAATTAGGCTATAATTATGACAGTGAATATTCAACAGAATATTGAACATATTTGGTATAATTTGAATATTGAACAGTCAAATTATACCAAAATTATAAAATTATACCAAAAAAAAAAAAAAAGTATACCAAAAGTATGAATATACCATAGTATGAATTCTGACTTAAGAAGAACAAATTGTGACTAAAAAAGTTATAATTATGAATTATAAGTGAAACAAAATGTCATAATTCCTACATAAATATCAAAATTATGACAAAAAGCCCTAATTCTGAAATAAAAGAGTATGAATTCTGACTTAAAAAGAACAAATTGTGACTAAAAAAGTTATAATTCTGAATTATAAGTGATATAAAAAGTCATAATTCCAACATAAAAAATCATGATTTCGACGTTTCTCATAATTAAAATATACAATTGAACAAAGCATTTTTTCTCTTTATTCAGCGTAAATGAACTTATACAAATGCACACAAGAACTGACGGAGCAGGAGCTCGTGCCCGTGTCGCGCGCTGATGCGCCAGTGTTGGAGACCCGCCCGTCCTGCGCTGCGAGGGCGGAGCATGAGCTGCATGAAGCGCTTCTGTCATGAGACTCAGTCACATGACTGGCTTCAGCACACACTCATTCTGTCGCTGAGACTTTATTCGCCTGTTATTGTTGAAGATGGCGGAGGAAAGAGAGCCTCCACCGCTGTCCGCCGCGTCACACACGGGCTCGACGGAGCCGGAGGACGGAGAGGATCTGTTCGTCAGCGCCGTGATGGAGGTGAGATTAAAGCCGCTCGCGATGAGCGCGTTCACGGCCTGCCGAGGCGGATCGACACGCCCTTCTGCTCGCAGGCTCTAATCACAAATCAATGTTCATAATCAGCGAAACATCATCGGCGTATTTTCATCCGATTCTGACAGATTTCATTGAATTTCATTAACGAGTAGAGATGCTGAGCGCGCATGCGCAACACGGGCTCCTTCTGCACATCAACACTGCGTCGCATGAGCGCAGAAGCTCGATATTATCAAAATAATCAGAATATAGAGATAAAGTTTGGTGTGTGTGAAGCTGCTGAAGTGATTTCTGACTCAAACTCACCGCCTTTAAAGATTGACATGTACAGACGCATTAAAAGTGCAATAAATAAATTGTATTTTGGATGTTTTCTTTCACTCAGTCTGAAAGAAAACATGTAATTGAAGCAAAACTGAGCAGTGCATGAAAAAACAGCATGCAAAAAAAGCTCATAAATGTAAATCTGTCATGTGATGTTGTGCTGATTTACGCCTGATCAGCAGATTTTGAACAGGACAGGAAGCCCTTCCTTGGCACTTCCTGTGATTCCTGTCATGAGTTTGTCCTGTGAGCCGAACACGTTTATGACGCGTGTGAACATTAACTTTAATGAGCTGCTGAAGAGAAACAGTGTCCGTTCAAGACTTTAATAAAAAAAAAGAGAAGAATATTGTTAATTTCTGCGTTTTAAGTTTCTCTAGAACTTCTGAGGAAAGTTGAATGAGTAGCAAAAGAGAAAAAGATTTATTGCAAAGCTCATAATGATTGTGTTTGTTTTCTCTAAGGCCAGTCCAACATCTCCAGAAGACGTCAGCACCAGCTCGAACGGACCCAAACCAGAGCAGATCTTCCTGGACGAGGATCCGGACGACCTCTTCGCCGGTGTGTGATCGTCTGAACATCAGAACCGTCTCAGACGGTTACACTGACTCTCATTTACATATTCAGAATGTTGACCGTCAGGATTGGATCGTTTTGAGAACGCTCTGTTTCTATTGGCTCACCGTTTGACACATACACTACCCTTTACTAGTGTGTCACATTAAATTAATCAAAAGTGACATTTATAATGTTACAAAAGACTCTATATCAAATAAATTCATCAAAGAATCCTGAGAAATAAAATGTCACAGTTTCCACAAACATATCACAGGAATAAATTACATTTTACTATATATTCACATAGAAAACAGATATTTTACATTACAAAAATATTTCACATTTTTTTTAATCTCATAATTTTGACTGAATGAGTTAATATATCACAATTTTTGACTTTTTATTTCATAATTGTTAGTTAATATTTTATAATTTTGACTTATCTTTTCATTTTGACATTTTATTTCATAATTATGATTACGTAATAATTATGATTTTTATTCTCATAATTTTGACTTTCATAATTATGAGTTAATATATCATAATTTTGACTTTTATCTCATAATTATGACTTTACAGAATAATTATGATTTTCTAATCTCATAATTTTGACTAAATTATAACTAATTTACTAATTTAATGTATCACAATTTTGACTTTTTCTCATTAATTTAGACTATTTCATAATTATAAGTTAATATTTCATAATTTTGACTTTATTTTATAATTTTGATGTTTTATTTCATAATTATGACTACATAATAATTACGATTTTTATTGTCATAATTTTGACTTTTTATCTCATAATTATGACTTTAATCTCATAATTTTGACTAAATTAGTTAATATATCACAATTTTGACTTTAATTAATTTTGACTTTTTATTTCATAATTATGACTTTATGGAGTAGTTATGATTTTTTTTAATCTCATAATTTTGACTTTTTATCTTATAATTTTGACTTTTTATTTCCTAATTATTACTTTGCGGTATAATTAATATTCTTTTAATATTTCATAATTTTTACTTATCTTATAATTTTGAAATTTTATTTCATAATTATGACTATGTAATAATTATGATTTTTATTCTCATAATTTTGACTATTTCATAATTATGAGTTACTATATCATAATTTTGACTTTTATCTCATAATTATGACTTTATGGAATAATTATGATTTTTTTAATCTCATAAATTGACTAAATTAGTTAATATATCATTTTGACATTTTATTTTAATTATCAGTTATATCATAATATTGACTTTTCATCTCATAATTATAACTTTTTATTTCATAATTATGACTTTATGGAATAATTATGATTTTTTTAAATCTCATAATGTTGACTAAATTAGTTAATACATCATAATTTTGACTTTATCTCATAATTATGACTATGTAATAATTATGATTTTTAATTAATAATTTTGACTTTAAAATTTTGGCATATTCTTTTAAAGTTTGTGGTCAGTAGTAATACTTTTATTCATCAAGGACACATTTCAGCTCAAAATCCCCCACAGATCATTTATTATAGCTTGTCAAATTTGCCCCTATTTGGGTGTGAGCAAAAACACGCCGTTTTGGTGTGTGTCCTTTTAAATGCAAATGAGCTGCTGCTCCCGCCCCCTTTCCAGAAGAGGGCGGAGCTTTAACAGCTCAACAACAACAAAGCTGGAGAATCTCACGCAGCCAAAATGAGGATTGTCAGTAACGGTGTTCAGCCTTACATTGTTGAAATCGTGATTTTGACGTTTGTGTTCTTCCTCTTCTCCAGAAGCGACAGAGGAAGTTTCGCTGGACAGTCCCGAGCGGCAGCCGATCCTGTCAGACGGACCGTCGCCCGCCATCACTCCTGTGACGCCCACCGTCATGATCGCCCCCCGACTGGACGTGGGCGTGTTCGACCGGTCGCCGGACGAGGTGAGGCGCCGTAACTCTTCATGTGTTTGTGTGATCTCACGACTGTCTCACAGCATCACTGTTCCTCTCTAGGATGAAGATGAAGAGGAAGGCAGGGACACGTTTGACATGCAGATATCGGTGTCGGACCCGGAGAAAGTTGGTAAGGAGCTCGAGCGTCGGCTGTGAAGTTTGTGGATGTGGCAGTTTTTTCAATCTCATAATGTTGACAAAATTAGTTAATATATCATAACTTTGACTTTTTATCTCATAATTTTGACTGTTATCTCATAATTATGACTTTATGGAATAATTATGATTTTTTTTAATCTCATAATTTTGACTAAATTAGTTAATATTTCACAATTTTGACTTTTTAATCATAATTTTGACTTGACTATTTGTGCGTTTGTTGTTCCAGGTGATGGCATGAACGCGTACATGGTCTATAAAGTGACGACCAAGGTGAGGAAGGCCTTTGGATTTTCGTCTGAGATGTTGTGGATCTTCTGGACGGAGCGTGTGACTCTTGTCCTCTGTGTTTGTGTCTGTAGACCAGCCTGTCCATATTCAACAGAGACGAGGTTTCCGTCAAGAGGCGCTTCAGTGATTTTCTGGGTTTGCACAGTAAATTAGCCTCCAAGTACCTGCACATCGGCTACATTGTGCCTCCTGCTCCAGAGAAAAGCATTGTGGGTAAGTGCAGTAGAGCCACGCACAGGTGATCACAGAAGTGTGTGATGGTTCAGATGCATGATGAGTTCATGTGTGTGATTCAGGAATGACGAAGGTCAAAGTGGGAAAGGAGGATCTGTCGTCGGTGGAGTTTGTAGAGAAAAGAAGATCTGCTTTGGAAAGGTACTTCAAAGAATTAATATATATCACAATAAATATTTTAATAGAATATTTTAATTAATTATAATGAATGAAAATAAATAAATTTAAAAAAATAATTAAAAATCAATAAAATTGATAGAAATAAATCTGCTTTGGGAAGGTATTGGTATTGTAAAGAATTAATAAAAAATATTAAAATAAATATTTTTAATTAATAATAATTAATTTAGAAAAATCTGTTTTGTAATGGTATTTAAAAAATAATTAATTAATTAAACATGAAAATTCAATTAAAATTAATAAAAATAAATCTGCTTTGCAAAAGTATTTTAAGAATTAATACATAAATATTTTAATATAATATTTTAGTGAATAATAATTAAATACATTTTAAAAAATAATTACAAAATCAGTTAAAATGAATGAAAATTCATCTGCTTTGGAAAAGTATTTAATTAATATATAAATACATAAATATGAAATATTTTAATATGATATTTTAAATTAATAATAATTCATTACATTTTTAAAAATAATTTAAAATCAATTAAAAATATTAAAAATAAATCAGCTTCGGAAAGGGATTTCAAAGAATTAATACATAAATATTACAATAAATATTTTAATAGAATATTTTAATAAAATAAAATAAAATAAATAAATAAATAAAAATCATTAAAATTAATAAATATAATTATTTATTATATTTAATAATTAATACATTAATAATTAATAAATTTTATTATTAATAAATAATAAAAAAATGCTTTGGGAAGGTATTGGTATTATAAAGAATTAATAAAAAATATTAAAATAAATGTTTTAATATAATATATATTTAATTAATAATTATTAAATGCAAAAAAATCTGGAAAAGTATTTAAAGAATTAATACATAAATATTTTAATATAATATTTTTAATGAATAATAATTAAATACATTTTAAAAAATAATTACAAAATAAATTAAAATTAATGAAAATTAATATGTTTTGGAAAGATATTTAATTAATACATAAATATGAAATATCTTAATATGATATTTTAAATTAATAATAATTCATTTCATTTTTAAAAATAATTTAAAATCAATTAAAATGATTAAAAATGTTCTTCAGAAAATTAATACATAAATATTACAGTAAATATTTTAATAGAATATTTTAATTAATTATAAAGAATGAAAATAAATAAATATTTAAAAAATAATAAAAAATCAATAAATATTAATATAAATATTAAAATAAATATTTTTAATTAATAATAATTAATTAAATTTAGAAAAATCTGCTTTGAAATGATGTTTAAAAAATAAATTTATATTTTAATATAATGTTTTTTAATTAATTAAACAAAAGAAAAAAATTAAAATCAATTAAAATTATTAAATGAATCTGCTTTGGAAATGTATTTCAAAGAATAAGAACCTAAATAATTTAAAATAAATATTTTAATATTTTTAATTAATAATAATTCATTAAAATAAATTAATGTAATAATAATTTAAATAAATAAATAATAAAATAAATTATAATTAATTATAATAAATCTGCTTTGAAAAGGTATTTCGAAGAAATAATACATAACTATTTTAATAGAACATTTTTAAAAAAAAAATAATTAAATAATTTTTGAAAAATGTAATTGAAAATCAGTTAAAATGTTTTAAAATTAAATCTGCTTGGGAAATGTATTTCAAAGAATTAAATAAAAATGAAATTATTTTAATAAATATTTTATTAATAATATTTAATTAAAATAAATAAATAAAAAATGTAATTAAAATATTTTAAAGAATTAATAATTATTAAAATATTTTCACAACATATTTTAAATTAATAGTAATAAAAATGTTTTTTAAATGAATAATAATTCATCAAATATTAAAATAGCATCACGTTCAGTGTCTGCCTTCATTAGATTGCAGTCGTTCAGTTTTAGCAGCGTGTGAATCTCTGCGCTCTCGGCTGAAGCTTCTTCCTGTGCGGTGAAAGATCACTCGTGTTCGGGTCTTTTGTGGCTAAAAGGTTGAGCAACAAGTATTAGATAAATAATTATGGTTGAGCTCAGGAGGTTTGCCGCTGTCCTGCCGTTCTTCACGCCGAGACACTCCTGGTTTTGCACAAACTGATGAATCGAATAAAAATTACAGTTCAGTAGGCGCTGACATTTCTGTGCCCTTTTTATCAGGCCGTTGAGTGACGTGAAGGTCAGCGGCTCGGTCAGCGCGTCTGTTAAAGAACTGATGCTGATGTGTGTTGCAGGTATCTGATGAGGACCGTCAAACACCCGGCGCTGCTCAAAGACCCCGACGTCCTGCAGTTCCTCGAGAGTTCAGAGGTACAGCCGCTCTCTTGTTCCCACTGAATTTCTGCTTCTCCAGTCCTTTATTTTTCCTTCATTTGCAAAAAAAGAGAAAAAAGTATATATCTGTAGTGCCTCACACACCTGAATCAGTTGAAGGTGTGTCATATGACAATATATACGAGAAAAATATACAATCCTGCACTCTAAATATTTTAATAAGCAACGTTTCGGTCAATCGCATGGTAGAGAAAAAAAGAAGACCTGGATTTGAAAGGTATTTTTTTTAAAAAAAGGTTTAATTAATAATAATTAAAATAAATACATTTAAAACGAATTAAAATGAATTAAAATAAATGCATCTGCTTTCAAAAGGTATTTCAAAGAATTAATTAATAAATAGAAGATTTGTAATTAATAATAAATAATTTTTAACATTTTTATAAAAAAACTGTAAAAAAATTAAATGTAAAAATGAATTACAAATATAATATATAATTAAATTAATTACAATATATTTGAATGAAATATATTATTATTAATATCCATATTATAAGTAATAATTCAAATAAGTTAATCAAAAATAACTAAAATTAATAAAAATAAATCTGCTTTGGAAATGTATTTCAAAGATTTAATACAAAATATTAAAGTATTTTAACAAAAATATTTTTATTTAATAATATTGAACTAAAATTAATAAATTAAATTGCTTTGGAAACGTATTTCAAAGAATTGATTGAATAATACATTTTAATAATATAATAATGAATTTAATTATAAAATAAATATTACAATATGTTTTAATTATTTATTACATTATAGTTTTAAAAAAGTAAATTAAAAATATTAAATTAATATAAATAAATCTGCTTGGGAAATAAATAAAAAATATATAAAATAAAAAACAATTAATATTAAACAATACTTTTTTCATTCGTAATATTGAACTGAAATAAATTAATAAAATAAATAAATCTGCTTTGGAAAAGTTTTTTTTAAGAATTAATACATATTCAAATTTTTTAACATTATTTTTAATAATATTGAACGCAAATAAAAGAATTAAAATAACTTATAAATAAATCTGCTTTGAAAAGGTATATCAAAGAATTGATTGAATAATAATTATTAATTATAATTAATTTATTAATAAAATAAATAAATATTACAATATATTTTAATACATTTTATAATTAAAATAAGTAAACAAAAAAATAATTAAAATTATTAAAATAAATCTGCTTGGGAAAAGTATTTCAAATAATAAATAAATATTTAAAAATACTTTTAGCAAAATATTGTTAATTTATAATATTGAACTAAATATAAATAAATTTAAATAAATTTAAATTAATTAAAATAAATCTGCTTTTGGAAAAGTACTTCAAAGAATTAATAGAAATAAGTATTAAAATAAACATTTGGTCAATTGACCTTTCTCACTAAAGTACGAGCACATTACAAATTCTCTTTATTCCATAACCACGAGGATATTATTATTACTAATAGCTGATTGTACTCGCTCTAAATGATGTTGTTGCTCTTTTATATGTTCTGTAAGGAAGGTCGATTGACCCAAACGTTGCTCAGTAAAATGTTTCTGTGTTTTAGTGTGCAGGATTTGTATTAGTCTCGTTCACGCTCTTCACAGGCCCATGAACGTCTCGGCAGAGAAACGTCTGTATTAAGTATGTATAATGGAGGACTCGAGCGATCGTAAAGGGCTGAACGCTCCGGCCCGATTGAAAGCTATTTTTGCCCGCCGGCCCTCTGAGAGTTTTCCAGGGTGAAACGTATTAAATTGGACCAGCATTGAAATGTATAGGACTGGAGAAAATCCCCGTCCGCCGCGGGGAGGAGAAATGCTCCCTGTGGGATCGGATCTGAGCCGCGGCCTGTTAACCGGTTTGTTTGCCCTTATTTGTCATTTTATCCCAGCTGCCGCGAGCGGTTAGCACACAGGCGCTGAGTGGGGCCGGAATATTGAGGATGGTAAACAAAGCGGCCGACGCTGTCAACAAAATGACAATCAAGATGAATGAATCGGATGCGGTAAGGGTCTGATTTTTGGACTTGAATAATGAGACGAATTAATGAGCTGCTCTGGCTTGAGTCCTGAGACGAGAGAGAGAGAGAGAGAGAGAGAGAGAGAGCGGGGTCAGGTCATGTGACACCTCTGTGCTCTTTATACACTGACTGCACAGTTTAATACGTGTACAGGGCAGTGTCCATCAGGCTTTCATGGATATATAGGAAAAAACTGTATATATATATATATATATATATTAGTTTATACCAGGGCTTTTCAAACTAGGGTCTGGGAAAGAACTGTACAAAAAGATAAAAACTGTAATCAAATAAAGAAGACAATTTATTACAATAAAAATCATATAAATTTGATTTAAATAAATATATGAATAAATATGTTAATAAAGAAAATTTTATTAAAATAAAAATAATATACATTTGAATTAAATAAATACATAAATTGTAATCAAATAAAAAATGTATTAAAATAAAATAATATAAATTGTATTTAAATAAATAAATTTTCTTATTTGATTACAATTTATTTAAATAAAAAATAACATTTTTAAATAAATAATTTAATAAGGTTAAGTACATAAGAAAATGTATTAAGATAAAATAATGTAACATTTATTTGAATAAATTGTAATCAAATAAGAAAATATTAAAATAAATTAATATAAAATTATTTTAAATAAATACTTAACTAAAATTAAATACATAATAAAGTGTATTAAAATAAAATAATCTACATTTTGTGTAAATAAATAAATTGTAATCAATTATAAAATGTATTAAAATAAAAATAATATAAAATTATTTTAAATAAATTTGGATTAAATAAATAATAAATTGTATTAAAATAAAATATACATTTTATTTAAACAAAAAAATTTGTAATCAAATAAGAAAATGTATTAAAGTAAAATATGTACATTTGATTTAAATAAATAAATACATTTTAATCAAATAAGAACATATTAAAATAATATACATTTGATATAAATAAATTGTAATCAAATAAGAAAATGTATTAAAATACAAATAATATAAATAATACATCTTACAGTATAGTAATATAGTGAGTCGAAAAATGAGTGCTGTAACATAATAGAAACTAAATATTTTCAAATGTATTTTACACACATTTATAATGTTAAAACTGAGTCTTTATAGCAGAATCTGTATATCAGTGTTTGAAATGTCAGGATGGGGGTCATGAAAAGGCTTTTCCTGTCATCATTTCTCTTCTCTGACCTTGTGTTCGTGTGTTTCTGTATGAAGTGGTTTGAAGAGAAACAGCAGCAGTTCGAGAATCTCGACGTTCAGCTCCGAAAACTTCACGCGAGCGTCGAATCTCTGGTGTGTCACAGGAAGGGTGAGAGCTTCACTACACTACAATGTTTGTTTTTTAATGTTTTAATGAAGTCTCTTCTGCATTTATTTGATCAAAAATACAGTAAAATAGTGAAATATTATTTTAATGTAAAATATCTGTTTTCTATGTGAATATATAGTAAAGTGTAATTTATATCCAGTGATCAAAGCTGAATTTTCAGCATCATTACTCCATCTTCAGTGTCACATGATCCTTCAGAAATATGCAGCAGTGTGATTCTGTTCTCTCTCTGATCCCAGAGCTGTCCGTGAACACGGCGTCGTTTGCGAAAAGCGCGGCCATGCTGGGAAACTCGGAGGATCACACGGCGCTGTCGCGAGCTCTGTCTCAGCTGGCCGAGGTGGAGGAGAAGATCGACCAGCTGCACCAGGATCAGGTGTACGCCGACTTCTACGTGTTCTCAGAGCTGCTGGGAGATTACGTGCGGCTCCTGACCGCCGTCAAAGTGAGTCAACTTTCACAGATCGACTGAAAATACTGAAACATAAATTATTAACACGTGATTCACAGCATCACATAATAATTCAGAGTCGAGGGCTTCGTGGCGCTGCGGCGTCTGGTTTGTACCACAGTGAGCGCTGCTGGTCATGTGACGTGTCATGTGTCTGCAGGGCGTGTTCGACCAGCGAATGAAAACGTGGGGCAAATGGCAGGACGCGCAGATGATGCTGCAGAGGAAGAGAGAGGCCGAAGCCAAACTACAGTACGCCAACAAACCCGACAAACTCCAGCAGGCCAAAGACGAGATCAAGGAGGTACAAAACCTGCAGATTCTGAATGATTGACATGATGATGTGATGAGCTCATGTAGAGACGCGTCCCAATTCACGCACTTATACACTATTCTGACATTTGCAGCGATGCAGCAACTAGTTCAGAAAACTATCGACAGATACGCACACAAACTCGCGGCTCTTCACCGCAACTCGGCAAAATAAAAGTTCCTAAAACTTCACTGCAACTCGGCAAAATAAAAGTTCCTAAAACACACAAACTCACGGCTTTTCACTGCAACCCTCTAAAATAAAAGTTACAAAAAACACACAAACTCGCAGCTCTTCACTGCAACTCGGCAAAATAAAAGTTCCTAAAACACACAAACTCGTGGCTCTTCACTGCAACTCGGCAAAATAAAAGTTCCTAAAACACACAAACTCGTGGCTCTTCACTGCAACTCGGCAAAATAAAAGTTCCTAAAACACACAAACTCGCAGCTCTTCACCGCAACCCACCAAAATAAAAGTTAAAAAAACACACAAAAACTTGCGGCTCTTCACTGCAACTCGGCAAAATAAAAGTTCCTAAAACACACAAACTCGCAGCTCTTCACCGCAACCCACCAAAATAAAAGTTAAAAAAACACACAAACTCACGGCTTTTCACCACAACCCGCCAAAATAAAAGTAAAAAAAACACACAAACTCACGGCTTTTCACTGCAACCCTCTAAAATAAAAGTTACAAAAAACACACAAACTCGTGGCTCTTCACTGCAACTCGGCAAAATAAAAGTTCCTAAAACACACAAACTCGTGGCTCTTCACTGCAACTCGGCAAAATAAAAGTTAAAAAAACACACAAAAACTTGCGGCTCTTCACTGCAACTCGGCAAAATAAAAGTTCCTAAAACACACAAACTCGCAGCTCTTCACCGCAACCCACCAAAATAAAAGTTAAAAAAACACACAAACTCACGGCTTTTCACCACAACCCACCAAAATAAAAGTTAAAAAAACACACAAACTCGTGGCTCTTCACTGCAACTCGGCAAAATAAAAGTTCCTAAAACACACAAACTCACGGCTTTTCACCGCAACCCACCAAAATAAAAGTTAAAAAAACACACAAACTCGTGGCTCTTCACTGCAACTCGGCAAAATAAAAGTTCCTAAAACACACAAACTCACGGCTTTTCACCGCAACCCACCAAAATAAAAGTTAAAAAAACACACAAACTCGTGGCTCTTCACTGCAACTCGGCAAAATAAAAGTTCCTAAAACACACAAACTCGTGGCTCTTCACTGCAACTCGGCAAAATAAAAGTTCCTAAAACACACAAACTCGCGGCTTTTCACCGCAACCCTCTAAAATAAAAGTTAAAAAAACACACAAAAACTTGCGGCTCTTCACTGCAACTCGGCAAAATAAAAGTTCCTAAAACACACAAACTCGCAGCTCTTCACCGCAACCCACCAAAATAAAAGTTAAAAAAACACACAAACTCACGGCTTTTCACCACAACCCGCCAAAATAAAAGTAAAAAAAACACACAAACTCACGGCTTTTCACTGCAACCCTCTAAAATAAAAGTTACAAAAAACACACAAACTCGTGGCTCTTCACTGCAACTCGGCAAAATAAAAGTTAAAAAAACACACAAAAACTTGCGGCTCTTCACTGCAACTCGGCAAAATAAAAGTTCCTAAAACACACAAACTCGCAGCTCTTCACCGCAACCCACCAAAATAAAAGTTAAAAAAACACACAAACTCACGGCTTTTCACCACAACCCGCCAAAATAAAAGTAAAAAAACACACAAACTCACGGCTTTTCACCGCAACCCACCAAAATAAAAGTTAAAAAAACACACAAACTCGTGGCTCTTCACTGCAACTCGGCAAAATAAAAGTTCCTAAAACACACAAACTCGTGGCTCTTCACTGCAACTCGGCAAAATAAAAGTTCCTAAAACACACAAACTCGCGGCTTTTCACCGCAACCCTCTAAAATAAAAGTTAAAAAAACACACAAAAACTTGCGGCTCTTCACTGCAACTCGGCAAAATAAAAGTTCCTAAAACACACAAACTCGCAGCTCTTCACCGCAACCCACCAAAATAAAAGTTAAAAAAACACACAAACTCACGGCTTTTCACCACAACCCGCCAAAATAAAAGTAAAAAAAACACACAAACTCACGGCTTTTCACTGCAACCCTCTAAAATAAAAGTTACAAAAAACACACAAACTCGCAGCTCTTCACCCCAACCCACCAAAATAAAAGTTAAAAAAACACACAAACTCGTGGCTCTTCACTGCAACTCGGCAAAATAAAAGTTCCTAAAACACACAAACTCGCGGCTCTTCACCGCAACCCACCAAAATAAAAGTTAAAAAACACACAAACTCGTGGCTCTTCACTGCAACTCGGCAAAATAAAAGTTCCTAAAACACACAAACTCGCAGCTCTTCACCGCAACCTGCCAAAATAAAAGTTCAGAAAGCTGTCGGCAGATACACACAAACTCGCGGCTCTTCACCGCAACCCACCAAAATAAAAGTTCCTAAAACACACAAACTCGCAGCTCTTCACCGCAACCTGCCAAAATAAAAGTTCAGAAAGCTGTCGGCAGATACACACAAACTCGCGGCTCTTCACCGCAACCCACCAAAATAAAAGTTAAAAAAACACACAAAAACTTGCGGCTCTTCACTGCAACTCGGCAAAATAAAAGTTCCTAAAACACACAAACTCGCAGCTCTTCACCGCAACCTGCCAAAATAAAAGTTCAGAAAGCTGTCGGCAGATACACACAAACTCGCGGCTCTTCACCGCAACCCACCAAAATAAAAGTTCCTAAAACACACAAACTCGCGGCTCTTCACCGCAACCCGCCATAATAAAAGTTCCAAAAACACACAAACTCGTGGCTCTTCACTGCAACTCGGCAAAATAAAAGTTCCTAAAACACACAAACTCGCAGCTCTTCACCGCAACCCACCAAAATAAAAGTTAAAAAAACACACAAACTCACGGCTTTTCACCACAACCCGCCAAAATAAAAGTAAAAAAAACACACAAACTCACGGCTTTTCACTGCAACCCTCTAAAATAAAAGTTAAAAAAACACACAAACTCACGGCTTTTCACCACAACCCGCCAAAATAAAAGTAAAAAAAACACACAAACTCACGGCTTTTCACTGCAACCCTCTAAAATAAAAGTTAAAAAAACACACAAACTCGCAGCTCTTCACCGCAACCCACCAAAATAAAAGTTAAAAAAACACACAAACTCGTGGCTCTTCACTGCAACTCGGCAAAATAAAAGTTCCTAAAACACACAAACTCGTGGCTCTTCACTGCAACTCGGCAAAATAAAAGTTCCTAAAACACACAAACTCGCGGCTCTTCACCACAACCCACCAAAATAAAAGTTAAAAAAACACACAAACTCATGGCTTTTCACCGCAACCCTCTAAAATAAAAGTTAAAAAAACACACAAAAACTTGCGGCTCTTCACTGCAACCCGCCATAATAAAAGTTCCAAAAACACACAAACTCGCGGCTCTTCACCGCAACCCGCCATAATAAAAGTTCCAAAAACACACAAACTCGTGGCTCTTCACTGCAACTCGGCAAAATAAAAGTTCCTAAAACACACAAACTCGCAGCTCTTCACCGCAACCCACCAAAATAAAAGTTAAAAAAACACACAAACTCACGGCTTTTCACCACAACCCGCCAAAATAAAAGTAAAAAAAACACACAAACTCACGGCTTTTCACTGCATACCTCTAAAATAAAAGTTACAAAAAACACACAAACTCGCAGCTCTTCACCGCAACCCACCAAAATAAAAGTTAAAAAAACACACAAACTCGTGGCTCTTCACTGCAACTCGGCAAAATAAAAGTTCCTAAAACACACAAACTCGCGGCTCTTCACCGCAACCCACCAAAATAAAAGTTAAAAAAACACACAAACTCGTGGCTCTTCACTGCAACTCGGCAAAATAAAAGTTCCTAAAACACACAAACTCGTGGCTCTTCACTGCAACTCGGCAAAATAAAAGTTCCTAAAACACACAAACTCGCGGCTCTTCACCGCAACCCACCAAAATAAAAGTTAAAAAAACACACAAACTCACGGCTTTTCACTGCAACCCTCTAAAATGGGTTTGTATGTATGTGTGTGTGAATATGTGTTCTAAGGTCTAAGTATTTGAAAGGTGTGAATATGAACTTTTGTATTTTTTTTTTTTTTGTGTGTGTTATGCTGTTATTTGTTTGTAAATTCTATTACTTATGTATGTTTTATATTCTGTAGCTTAACATCAGCCTGCCCAGGGACTACGGGTGAAAAGTAGCTCTTGAGCTAAAACCCGGTACAATGCATCTCTCCCTTTGAGGTTAATGTTTATTGTGCGCTGTCCCTGTCTCTTTAAAATAAAAAAATAAAATAAATAAAAAAATAAAATAAAAGTTAAAAAAACACACAAAAACTTGCGGCTCTTCACTGCAACCCGCCATAATAAAAGTTCCAAAAACACACAAACTTGCGGCTCTTCACCGCAACCCGCCATAATAAAAGTTCCAAAAACACACAAACTTGCGGCTCTTCACCGCAACCCGCCATAATAAAAGTTCCAAAAACACACAAACTCGTGGCTCTTCACCGCAACCCACCAAAATAAAAGTAAAAAAAACGCACAAACTCATGGCTTTTCACCACAACCCGCCAAAATAAAAGTAAAAAAAACACACAAACTCACGGCTTTTCACTGCAACCCTCTAAAATAAAAGTTAAAAAAACACACAAAAACTTGCGGCTCTTCACTGCAACCCGCCATAATAAAAGTTCCAAAAACACACAAACTTGCGGCTCTTCACCGCAACCCGCCATAATAAAAGTTCCAAAAACACACAAACTCGTGGCTCTTCACCGCAACCCACCAAAATAAAAGTAAAAAAAACACACAAACTCACGGCTTTTCACCACAACCCGCCAAAATAAAAGTAAAAAAAACACACAAACTCACGGCTTTTCACTGCAACCCTCTAAAATAAAAGTTAAAAAAACACACAAAAACTTGCGGCTCTTCACTGCAACCTGCCATAATAAAAGTTCCTAAAACACACAAACTCGCAGCTCTTCACCGCAACCTGCCAAAATAAAAGTTCAGAAAGCTGTCGGCAGATACACACAAACTCGCGGCTCTTCACCACAACCCACCAAAATAAAAGTTAAAAAAACACACAAACTCACGGCTTTTCACCACAACCCGCCAAAATAAAAGTAAAAAAAACACACAAACTCACGGCTTTTCACTGCAACCCTCTAAAATAAAAGTTAAAAAAACACACAAAAACTTGCGGCTCTTCACTGCAACCCGCCATAATAAAAGTTCCAAAAACACACAAACTCGCGGCTCTTCACCACAACCCACCAAAATAAAAGTTAAAAAAACACACAAACTCGCGGCTCTTCACTGCAACTCGGCAAAATAAAAGTTAAAAAAACACACAAAAACTTGCGGCTCTTCACTGCAACCCGCCATAATAAAAGTTAAAAAAACACACAAACTCGTGGCTCTTCACTGCAACTCGGCAAAATAAAAGTTCCAAAAACACACAAACTCACGGCTTTTCACCACAACCCGCCAAAATAAAAGTAAAAAAAAACACACAAACTCACGGCTTTTCACCGCAACCCTCTAAAATAAAAGTTAAAAAAACACACAAAAACTTGCGGCTCTTCACTGCAACCCGCATAATAAAAGTTCCAAAAACACACAAACTCACAGCTCTTCACCGCAACCCACCAAAATAAAAGTTAAAAAAACACACAAACTCGTGGCTCTTCACCGCAACCTGCCAAAATAAAAGTTCAGAAAGCTGTCGGCAGATACACACAAACTCGCGGCTCTTCACCACAACCCACCAAAATAAAAGTTAAAAAAACACACAAACTCGCGGCTTTTCACTGCAACCCTCTAAAATAAAAGTTAAAAAAACACACAAACTCGCGGCTTTTCACTGCAACCCTCTAAAATAAAAGTTAAAAAAACACACAAAAACTTGCGGCTCTTCACTGCATCTCTGCAAAATAAAAGTTCCTAAAACACACAAACTCGCAGCTCTTCACCGCAACCTGCCAAAATAAAAGTTCAGAAAGCTGTCGGCAGATACACACAAACTCGCAGCTCTTCACCACAACCCACCAAAATAAAAGTTAAAAAAACACACAAACTCACGGCTTTTCACTGCAACCCACCAAAATAAAAGTTAAAAAAACACACAAACTCGTGGCTCTTCACTGCAACCTGCCAAAATAAAAGTTCAGAAAGCTGTCGGCAGATACACACAAACTCGCAGCTCTTCACCACAACCCACCAAAATAAAAGTTAAAAAAACTCACGGCTTTTCACTGCAACCCTCTAAAATAAAAGTTAAAAAAACACACAAAAACTTGCGGCTCTTCACTGCAACCCGCCATAATAAAAGTTCCAAAAACACACAAAGTCGCAGCTCTTCACCGCAACCCGACAAAATAAAAGTTCCAAAAACACTCAAACTCACGGCTCTTCACCGCAACTCGCCAAAATAAAAGTTCCAAAAACACACAAACTCACGGCTCTTCACCGCAACCCGCCAAAATAAAAGTTCCAAAAACACACAAACTCACAGCTCTTCACCGCAACCCGCCAAAATAAAAGTTACAAAAACACACAAACTCATGGCTTTTCACCGCAACCCGCCAAAATAAAAGTTCCAAAAACACACAAACTCACGGCTCTTGACCGCAACCCGCCAAAATAAAAGTTTAAAAAAACACACAAACTCACGGCTTTTCACCGCAACCCACCAAAATAAAAGTTAAAAAAAACACACAAACTCACGGCTTTTCACTGCAACCCGCCAAAATAAAAGTTTAAAAAAAACACACAAACTCACGGCTCTTCACTGCAACCCGCCAAAATAAAAGTTCAGAAAACTATCGGCAGATACGCTCACACACTCACGGCTCTTCACCGCAACCCGCCAAAATAAAAGTTTAAAAAACACACAAACTCACGGCTTTTCACCGCAACCCGCCAAAATAAAAGTTTAAAAAACACACAAACTCACGGCTTTTCACCGCAACCCGCCAAAATAAAAGTTTAAAAAACACACAAACTCACGGCTTTTCACCGCAACCCGCCAAAATAAAAGTTTAAAAAACGCACAAACTCACGGCTCTTCACCGCAACCCGCCAAAATAAAAGTTTAAAAAAACACAAACTCACGGCTTTTCACTGCAACCTGCCAAAATAAAAGTTTAAAAAATGCACAAACTCACGGCTCTTCACCGCAACCCGCCAAAATAAAAGTTTAAAAAAACACAAACTCACGGCTTTTCACTGCAACCCGCCAAAATAAAAGTAAAAAAAAACACAAACTCATGGCTTTTCACTGCAACCCGCCAAAATAAAAGTTTAAAAAAACACACAAACTCATGGCTTTTCACTGCAACCCGCCAAAATAGAAGTTTAAAAAAACACAAACGGCTTTTCACCGCAACCCGCCAAAATAAAAGTTTAAAAAAACACACAAACTCACGGCTTTTCACTGCAACCCGCCAAAATAAAAGTTCATGGCTTTTCACTGCAAACTGTCAAAATAAAACTTTGGCTTAACTTGAAGAAATTATATTACTTTTGTACAGTACAATGTACCTCTCAAAGTGATAATAATAATAAATCATTATAATTAAAATAATATCATTCAACCAAGATATTTTTCAACAAGTTTTGTTGTACAGCACTTTATTTGACAAATAAAAATACAATCTTTTGTTGTAAATTTGATTTACATTTTTAAAATAGATTTTTAAATTGTTAGTTTTATAAATTAATTTCATTAGACACCTTTTTAATGATAAATTAATTTTATTGGCTTGAAGTTTTTTTTCAGTCAGATTCATTTAAATTTATGAAATTCATTAAAAAGTCCAATATTCATAAAGTTTTTTTTATAAATTTTTTTTAAAAATAAGTTGGAAAAAAATTTTGGGTTTCGTTTCGTTTCAGGCATTTTATAGAATAAATAGTGCGATTAGTGCGTTCTGAAAATTCCAACAAGAAAAAGTGCGCTGGATGATGCTCTTAATTAACCGGAAAAAAAAGAAGTGTGGAATGTTGCAGCTTTAATTACGTAGCCAAAGTGCCAAGTAAACGCAGGATGACAAAATAACCTTTTAAACCTCATACACTAGCTGGTTGACTACATAGTGCATAATGCGTCATTTGGGACACAGCTTGAGTTTGTGAGCAGCGCTGGGGATGATGGGAATTATCCAGCATGTTTATTTCCCTTCCCTCCCTTCAGTTCATTCATATCTCTACAGCTGCAAGAGTTCATGACAGTTATTGATTCTTTTAAGCACGAAACATTTTCAGCCTCTTTAATTTCTGCATTTTCCCCGTCACGCCCCACAAAGGAGATCGAGGAGGTAGGACCGTCGCTTTGATTTTATTTGCTGTCTTCATCATCACGCTCTTTTACACTCTTCATGCCACTTATATTTGCATTATGCAGATCAAAGCATAATTATGGATTCATCAGACGCACAAGACATGCTTACAGATTCACTAAAGCGTCTTTAATCCCTCACATTAACAGCTTAGTAGTATTTTTACTGTACATTGGTTGATGTCTTGTGTTGTTTATCTGTAGTTGTTAATGCAGGATTCATTATAGTTCATCGCTCTCATCCCATAAATGACAATCATACGCTCACTAGACCTTCTGACCTGACGTGACTTTGTTTATTCTGCTCGAGACGGACAGTTTTTCAGCTCTTTTTGTTCGACATACACACACTGAAGTCATAAAGCGTCTCTTGTGTCTGTCTGTGTGTGTGTGTGTGTGTTTAGTGGGAAGGTAAAGTGCAGCAGGGTGAAAGAGATTTTGAGCAGATCTCAAAAAACATCCGGCGAGAAGTTGGACGATTTGAGGTGAGTTCAGCTGTCAAGCGTGTGTTTGCTCTCGCTGTTAAAATGAAGCGCTTGTTTCTCTGACTCGAGTGTCTTTTTCTCTTCACAGAAAGACAGAGTGAAGGATTTCAAAGTCGTCATCGTTAAATATCTGGAGTCACTAGTTCACACACAACAGCAGGTGTGTGTTTAACCCTTGTGCTGTGCTGGAAATCCCTTTTAAACTGCTTATAAATCTCTGGTTATGTTGTATTATTACCAAATACTGGATTCAATCTTTTTATAAACTCGTCCTCTTTCAATTAGCACAGGTTTTGTGTTTGTTTTTGGATCTGATTGATCGTAAGCCTCATTGATCTGATCTGAGCTCATGCTCCTCAGTGTTTTTAAGGTGAGAAAGCTTGAATAAAGTTTTTTCACTCAGAAACTGAGGAGCATGAGCTCAGATCAATGATGCTTACGATCAATCAGATCCAAAAAGAAAGACAAAACCTGTGATTAAATGAATGAATGAATGAGTCAGTAAGTTTTGGTCAACTGCAATGACATCAACCTCATTCTTACACTGTGTCCTAACCAGATGTGACGCGACGCTGCGACACGCAGTAAAAGGCGTCTTTTAAATGATAATAAATTTTTTTGTCCTAACCAGCCGTGATGATTTGATTTTAGAAATGCACAATGGATAATTCACACCTTAGATCTTGAAAATAAATTAAAGGAAACAAGAGCAAACAAGTGTATTCAGTGACAAAGATTCTTTTAGTGATTCAGTATGTATTTTTAACAATCTTAAAATGGTGTAATATTCATGAATTTGTTTATGTACTTATCTATTTGGTTGCGAGTGCAGTGTGCTTACAGAGAGACTCCGCCCACACGCTCTTCTGATTGGCTGTGATTTTGCATCGGTTTGGTTGCGAGTGCAGTGCGCCTGCAGAGAGACTCCGCCCACACGCTCTTCTGATTGGCTGTGATTTTTGATTGATTTGGTTGCGAGTGCAGTGCGCTTGCATAGAGACTCCGCCCACACGCTCTTCTGATTGGCTGTGCATCGGTTTGGTTGCGAGTGCAGTGCGCTTGCATAGAGACTCCGCCCACACGCTCTTCTGATTGGCTGTGATTTTTGATCGATTTGGTTGCGAGTGCAGTGCGCTTGCATAGAGACTCCGCCCACACGCTCTTCTGATTGGCTGTGATTTTGCATCGGTTTGGTTGCGAGTGCAGTGCGCCTGCAGAGAGACTCCGCCCACACGCTCTTCTGATTGGCTGTGATTTTGCATCGGTTTGGTTGCGAGTGCAGTGCGCCTGCAGAGAGACTCCGCCCACACGCTCTTCTGATTGGCTGTGATTTTTGATTGATTTGGTTGCGAGTGCAGTGCGCTTGCATAGAGACTCCGCCCACACGCTCTTCTGATTGGCTGTGATTTTGCATCGGTTTGGTTGCGAGTGCAGTGCGCTTGCATAGAGACTCCGCCCACACGCTCTTCTGATTGGCTGTGATTTTTGATCGATTTGGTTGCGAGTGCAGTGCGCTTGCATAGAGACTCCGCCCACACGCTCTTCTGATTGGCTGTGATTTTGCATCGGTTTGGTTGCGAGTGCAGTGCGCCTGCAGAGAGACTCCGCCCACACGCTCTTCTGATTGGCTGTGATTTTTGATTGATTTGGTTGCAAGTGCAGTGCACTTGCATAGAGACTCCGCCCACACGCTCTTCTGATTGGCTTTGATTTTTGATCGATTTGGTTGCGAGTGCAGTGCATTGCAGAGAGACTCCGCCCACATGCTCTTCTGATTGGCTTTGATTTTTGATCGATTTGGTTGCGAGTGCAGTGCATTGCAGAGAGACTCCGCCCACATGCTCTTCTGATTGGCTTTGATTTTTGATTTGGTTGCGAGTGCAGTGCGCTTGCATAGAGACTCCGCCCACACGCTCTTCTGATTGGCTGTGATTTTGCATCGGTTTGGTTGCGAGTGCAGTGCGCTTGCATAGAGACTCCGCCCACACGCTCTTCTGATTGGCTGTGATTTTTGATCGGTTTGGTTGCGAGTGCAGTGCGCCTGCAGAGAGACTCCGCCCACACGCTCTTCTGATTGGCTGTGATTTTGCATCGGTTTGGTTGCGAGTGCAGTGCGCCTGCAGAGAGACTCCGCCCACACGCTCTTCTGATTGGCTGTGATTTTTGATTGATTTGGTTGCGAGTGCAGTGCGCTTGCATAGAGACTCCGCCCACACGCTCTTCTGATTGGCTGTGATTTTGCATCGGTTTGGTTGCGAGTGCAGTGCGCTTGCATAGAGACTCCGCCCACACGCTCTTCTGATTGGCTGTGATTTTTGATCGATTTGGTTGCGAGTGCAGTGCGCTTGCATAGAGACTCCGCCCACACGCTCTTCTGATTGGCTGTGATTTTGCATCGGTTTGGTTGCGAGTGCAGTGCGCCTGCAGAGAGACTCCGCCCACACGCTCTTCTGATTGGCTGTGATTTTTGATTGATTTGGTTGCAAGTGCAGTGCACTTGCATAGAGACTCCGCCCACACGCTCTTCTGATTGGCTTTGATTTTTGATCGATTTGGTTGCGAGTGCAGTGCATTGCAGAGAGACTCCGCCCACATGCTCTTCTGATTGGCTTTGATTTTTGATCGATTTGGTTGCGAGTGCAGTGCATTGCAGAGAGACTCCGCCCACATGCTCTTCTGATTGGCTTTGATTTTTGATTTGGTTGCGAGTGCAGTGCGTTTGCAGAGAGACTCCGCCCACACTCTTCTGATTGGCTGTGATTTGTTTGCGAGTGCAGTGCACTTGGAGAGACTCCGCCACGCGCTCTTCTGATTGGCTGTGATTTTGCCTCGGTTTGGTTGCGAGTGCAGTGCCCTTGCAGAGAGACTCCGCCCACAGCTCTTCTGATTGGCTGTGATTTTTTTTTTTTTTTTACATTTTTATTTTATTTTGTTGTATAATAGTCGCGTCACGTCTGGTCTGGAATCTTATCACATCACAGCTGGTTAAGACACAGTGTTAGAAAAAGGTTCAGTGTGGTTCTATATAGATATAGAGGGTTCTTGACTCAATTTTAAAGAACTCTTTATATCTGCCCAGAAAGTTCTATATAAGAAGAAACGTCTTAAATGATTGTAATAAGAACCGTGTTCTCCTGACATCACGGAAAAGTTCATGTCATGTTTCTTTTGTCTCTGTTTTTCAGCTAATAAAGTATTGGGAGGCGTTCTTACCTGAAGCCAAAGCGATCGCATAATCGGACGACCCTCGGCTCATCATCTTTCTTTATTCTCCAGTATGATCATGCAAGAAAAGGCTGCACAGACTTAATTAAACTCTAATGATAGCACTACAATAATAAAAAAGCATCTGAATCTCTTCATACTTTGTACCTGTTTGGTGTCTGAAGATCACCGCTGTCGTTTCTTCACTAAGATGATCCGGAGGTCATGCGCTCTTTCATCGCTGATATCGTTCAGATCAAAGCTCGTTGATCTCAGATTGAATGTGGCATTAGGCAATGATCCGGCAGGGGAAGGCCTTCTGTTTTCTGTTCTCTTTTGTCTCGTATGTACAGAATGAAGCATTATTCTCTCAATCAGTATTTAACAGTATCAATAATAATCGATGAGGCTTTGAGCAGCTCGTGCGCTCTGGACTCTGCTACTCGCGTCGACGTATATACATATGTATATTTTTTTATTTTGCTTTGTAGCCTGAAATTTTTGAACGTTTCAGTTGATTCATTGTTCTAACAGATTTTTTAATCACAAGTATTTTTTACTCTACATTCCTGTGCAACAATATCTGAACCTTAATAAAGGAATGAATCAGTATCAGAACTTGACTTCATGTTTTTGGCTTCTAGTTGAATGAGTGAATATTCGTTTTTCTAGTTCTTTAAGATGTCTTTTTCCTATGAAAGCTTGTTTCTTTCACAGAATAAAAAAGTAAACATGGTAATTGTGAATTTTTATCTCACAATTCAGGCTTTTTTCTCGCAGTTGAGAGTTTATATCTCGCAATTTTTACTCTTTTCTTGCAATTGTGAGTATATCTCGCAATACCGTTTTTTTTTTCTCTAAATTATGAGTTTATATCTCGCAATTTAGACCTTTTTTTCCCGCAAGTGAGAGTTTATATCTCGCAACTCCAAATTTGTAATTGCGAGTTTATGAGTTTATATCTTGCAATTTAAATCTTTTTCTCGCAATTTCGAGTTTATACCACAATTTAGACTTTTTTCTTGCAACTGAGAATTTATATCTCACAATCCTGACTTTTTTCTCACAATTGTGAGTTTATATCTCACAATTTAGACATTTTTCTCGCAATTGCGAGTTTATATCTCACAATTTAGACATTTTTCTCGCAATTGTGAGTTTATATCTCGCAATTTAGACCTTTTTTCCCGCAAGTGAGAGTTTATATCTCGCAATTCCAAATTTGTAATTGCGAGTTTATGAGTTTATATCTTGCAATTTAAATCTTTTTCTCGCAATTTCGAGTTTATACCACAATTTAGACTTTTTTCTTGCAACTGAGAATTTATATCTCACAATCCTGACTTTTTTCTCACAATTGTGAGTTTATATCTCACAATTTAGACATTTTTCTCGCAATTGCGAGTTTATATCTCACAATTTAGACATTTTTCTCGCAATTGTGAGTTTATATCTCGCAATTCAGGCTTTTTCTCACAATTTTTTCTCGCAATTTAGAGTTTATATATTGCAATCCCAAATTTTTTCACTCAATTACGAGTTTATATCTTACAACTCATGCTTTTTCTTGCAATTGTGAGTTTATATCTCGCAATTTAGTCTTTTTCTCGTAATTGCGAGTTTATACCTCTCAACATTCTGCCTTTTTCTCGTAATTGTTAGTTTTTTATCTCGCAAGTTTGACTTTTTTCTCTCAATTATGAGTTTATATCTCAGAACTCACGCTTTTCTTGTAATTGCGAGTTTATATCTCGCAATTCCAACTTTTTTCTCGCAATTGCAAGTTTATATCTCACAATTTAGACCTTTTTCTCGCAATTGAGAATTTATATCTCACAATTCAGGTTTTTTCTCACAGTTGTGAGTTTATATCTCTCAATTTTGACTCTTTTCTCGCAATTTAGAGTTTATATCTCGCAATTCCGAGTTTATATCTCACAATTTAGTCTTTTTCTCGTAATTGCGAGTTTATACCTCTCAATATTCTGCCTTTTTCTCGTAATTGTTAGTTTATATCTCGCAAGTTTGACTTTTTTCTCTCAACTATGAGTTTATATCTCACAACTCACGCTTTTCTCGTAATTGCGAGTTTATATCTCGCAATTCCAACTTTTTTCTCGCAATTGCAAGTTTATATCTCACAATTTAGACATTGTTCTCGTAATTGCGAGTTTATGTGTTTATATCTTGCAATTAAAATCTTTTTCTCCCAATTTTGAGTTTATATCTTGCAATTTTAGAGGTTTTTCTCACAATTTAGAGTTTATATCTCACAATTTAGTCTTTTTCTCGTAATTGCGAGTTTATACCTCTCAATTCAGCCTTTTTCTCGTAATTGTTTGTTTATATCTCGCAATTTGGACTTTTTTCTCTCAATTACGAGTTTATATCTCACAATTTAGACATTTTTCTCGTAATTGCGAGTTTATATCTTGCAATTTAAATCTTTTTCTCGCAATTTCGAGTTTATACCACAATTTAGACCTTTTTCTCGTAATTGGGAGTTTATATCTCGCAATTCTAACTTTTTTCTTGCAATTGAGAATTTATATCTCACAATTCAGGTTTTTTCTCGCAATTGTGAGTTTATATCTCACAATCCTGACTTTTTTCACTCAATTACGAGTTTATATCTCACAACTCATGCTTTTTCTCACAATTGTGAGTTTATATCTTGCAATTTTGACTTTTTTCTCCCAATTTTGAGTTTATATCTTGCAATTTAGAGGTTTTTCTCACAATTTAGAGTTTATATCTCACAATTTAGTCTTTTTCTCGTAATTGCGAGTTTATACCTCTCAATTCGGCCTTTTTCTTGTAATTGTTAGTTTATATCTCGCAATTTATATCTCACAACTCATGCTTTTTCTCGCAATTGTGAGTTTATATCTCACAATTCAGGTTTTTTTCTCACAATTGTGAGTTTATATCTCGCAATTCCAACTTTTTTCTCGCAATTGCAAGTTTATATCTCACAATTTAGACCTTTTTCTCGCAATTGAGAATTTATATCTCACAATTCAGGTTTTTTCTCACAGTTGTGAGTTTATATCTCTCAATTTTGACTCTTTTCTCGCAATTTAGAGTTTATATCTCGCAATTCCGAGTTTATATCTCACAATTTAGTCTTTTTCTCGTAATTGCGAGTTTATACCTCTCAATATTCTGCCTTTTTCTCGTAATTGTTAGTTTATATCTCGCAAGTTTGACTTTTTTCTCTCAACTATGAGTTTATATCTCACAACTCACGCTTTTCTCGTAATTGCGAGTTTATATCTCGCAATTCCAACTTTTTTCTCGCAATTGCAAGTTTATATCTCACAATTTAGACATTGTTCTCGTAATTGCGAGTTTATGTGTTTATATCTTGCAATTAAAATCTTTTTCTCCCAATTTTGAGTTTATATCTTGCAATTTTAGAGGTTTTTCTCACAATTTAGAGTTTATATCTCACAATTTAGTCTTTTTCTCGTAATTGCGAGTTTATACCTCTCAATTCAGCCTTTTTCTCGTAATTGTTTGTTTATATCTCGCAATTTGGACTTTTTTCTCTCAATTACGAGTTTATATCTCACAATTTAGACATTTTTCTCGTAATTGCGAGTTTATGAGTTTATATCTTGCAATTTAAATCTTTTTCTCGCAATTTCGAGTTTATACCACAATTTAGACCTTTTTCTCGTAATTGGGAGTTTATATCTCGCAATTCTAACTTTTTTCTTGCAATTGAGAATTTATATCTCACAATTCAGGTTTTTTCTCGCAATTGTGAGTTTATATCTCACAATCCTGACTTTTTTCACTCAATTACGAGTTTATATCTCACAACTCATGCTTTTTCTCACAATTGTGAGTTTATATCTTGCAATTTTGACTTTTTTCTCCCAATTTTGAGTTTAGATCTTGCAATTTAGAGGTTTTTCTCACAATTTAGAGTTTATATCTCACAATTTAGTCTTTTTCTCGTAATTGCGAGTTTATACCTCTCAATTCGGCCTTTTTCTTGTAATTGTTAGTTTATATCTCGCAATTTATATCTCACAACTCATGCTTTTTCTCGCAATTGTGAGTTTATATCTCACAATTCAGGTTTTTTTCTCACAATTGTGAGTTTATATCTCACAATTTTGACTTTTTTCTCCCAATTTAGAGTTTATATCTCGCAATTCCGAGTTTATATCTCACAATTTAGTCTTTTTCTCGTAATTGCGAGTTTATACCTCTCAATTCGGCCTTTTTCTCGTAATTGTTAGTTTATATCTCGCAATTTCGACTTTTTTCTCTCAATTACGAGTTTATATCTCACAACTGACGCTTTTCTCGCAATTGTGAGTTTATATCTTGCAATTTTGACTCTTTTCTCGCAATTTTTAGTTTTTATCTTGCAATTTAGACCTTTTTCTGAAAGAGAAAATGAATCCTATTTTTAGGATTATTAAGGGTTGTTGCACATTGACAATTTAGAGTTTATATCTCACAATTTAGTCTTTTTCTCGCAATTGCAAGTTTATATCTCACAATTTAGACATTTTTCTTGTAATTGCGAGTTTATGAGCTTATATCTTGCAAATTAAATCTTTTTCTCGCAATTTCGAGTTTATACCACAATTCCAACTTTTTTCTCGCAATTGCGAGTTTATATCTTGCAATTTACACCTTTTTCTCGTAATTGTTAGTTTATATCTCACAATTTGGACCTTTTTCTCTCAATTACGAGTTTATATTTCACAACTCATGCTTTTTCTCGCAATTGTGAGTTTATATCTCACAATTTAGACATTTTTCTCGCAATTTAGAGTTTATATCTCGCAATTCCGAGTTTATATCTCAAAATTTAGTCTTTTTCTCATTTTTGTATTCCGTGGCGGAAACAAGCTTCCATATTACTCCTGTAAAAACAAGCCACTGGAGAAGTCTTGGCGATCTGTAGGGAATCCAGGAGACGGTGTGTGAATGTGTTTTAGGTTTGTAGTTTTACTGCACAGCAGGTTCTTTGGCTCCAACTAAACATGAACTTCTTGATCTCTTTCAGAAAGAGAAGAGCTTGTTTCTTGAGAAATGTTCATTTAGTCTTTACTTTTTCAGAAGGAGCAGAAGCAGCAGTCGATCTTGTGAATTGTCTTCAGGATGTCACATCGCTGCTTAAACTCACTTAAACAGAGAAATAAAAGAAACAGTGTTCTTGACAGGCCCGCCGAGCATTTCAGCGCTCTGCATATACGTCAAAAACCTCAGCGCACGTCCTCGGCTCGCCCGTCATATCGGCAAGCTGTCATAGCGGCGTCGCATTATGTGCTGCATCTTTGAGGAAGATCATTATGAAGGCTGTCTGTGTCCGTCTGTAGGGCAGATCCATTACTCATCTGAATGTCTGATGCTTTTACCTGCAGGTGTTTCTGATAGTGGAGGTGAGTGTCTGTGTGTCTCTGGGTGATTTCCACCCAAATATGGGAGCAAAAAACATTTTGCATACAGAAAATGAATCCTATTTTTAGGATTATTAAGAGTTGTTGCACATTGACATGGTGTTCTTGGTCCTAAAGCATATTTTCCCACCAATTTAACATGTTTATGTAATGCTTGAGAAAGTGGAAGGTAAATATATATTCAGCTTTCTGTCCATGATGAATGAGCATGTCAAAAAATTGGACCATAATTTACTATCTTTATTTTTTGCAGTTCTCATTCTCATTTTTATAACTGTGAAATAGTCGTTTTACTGTCAAATTGCTGTAATAAAATCATGTTTTCACAGTTAAATTTGCATAAGGCCAGTATAACAAACACTACTGTAATGTATTACAAATAATAAATAAATCATAGTAATGAGAATGTTTTTATTTCTGCATTACAGTAATATTTTTGTGGTTGACGTGTCCTTAACTTTATCTATTTTCATTATGAAAGTAGATTAAAAAAATTGATTGTAAAGTGAAATATGCAGGATATGTTCTGAATTTCACTGCTGTTTCTCCACAATATGTAAATCATAAATAATTATGAGAAAAGTTGAAATTGACATATCAAGACTTTTTATTAGATGAAAATTCAAAATTGACATACTGTGGCATATTATCATTGCTAAGACTTAAAAAGTAATAATTATGCCACGAAATTATGGCACACTATGTCAAAATTATGATATAAAATTTTAAATTATGACTTGAAAGGTTATTATCGATTCTAATTATGACATAGAAAGTAATAATTTCGATTTTTTAAATATAATCTCTTCAAATCTTGATAAACACTTCATCTTTATTTGCATTAAACAAAGCATGAATTTTTTTTTTTTTTTTTTTTTTTGGCGCAAATGTGCCTCCATATGCAAGTTTGAGAAATGGCGGGAAGTTTTTGAACGAGTAACGGGTCTGTTCGTGACTGACTTAATCCTGTGGAAAACATGAGAAGATATTCTGAGAAATTTCTCCGTGTTTTTGTCCTTAATAAAGCGAAAGGACAGGTTTGGAACGACTTGAGGGTGAGTAATGATGACAGAACGATCATTTTTCAAAAAACTGTCGCTTTAAAACGCAAATTTGAACTCGTGTAGCACGTGACACAAGTCATATTTTTAGTCTCACGATGCTAATTTACGGTTTTATGGAGCTTGACTTCAAATAAAGAGCAGCTAAACATTCTTAAAATACGAGTTTGAACGCGACATGAGGGTTAGTAAATGATGACAGAATGATATTTTTAACTGAATTATTCAAGTCTCGTGCAGATTTTGGTACAGTTAGACAAACTGCACAAGATACGGTTTGTTTAATATTTAAAGGGTTAGTTCACCCAAAAAATGAAAATAATGTCATTAATTACTCTCCCTCATGTCGTTTCACACCCGTAAGACCTTCATTCATCTTCAGAACGCAAATTAAGATATTTTTGTTGAAATCCGATGGCTCAGTGAGGCCTAGCATAGCCAGCAATGACATTTCCTCTCTCAAGATCCATTAATGTACTAAAAACATATTTAAATCAGTTCATGTGGAATCAGTTCAGGAATTCAGATCGCTTGTCAAACTGCTGAAGTCTTGTGACTTTGGCGCTCCGAACCGCTGATTCGATACGCTGATTCATAACGCTCCGAAGCTTCCTGAAGCAGTGTTTTGAAATCGGCCATCACTATATAAGTCGTTATTTTGTTTTTTTGGTGCACCAAAAATATTCTCGTGGCTTTATAATATTAATATTGAACCACTGTACTCACATGACCTGATTTAAATATGTTTTTAGTACATTAATGGATCTTGAGAGAGGAAATGTCATTGCTGGCTATGCAGGTCTCACTGAGCCATCGGATTTCATCAAAAATATCTTAATTTGTGTTCTGAAGATGAACGAAGGTCTTACGGGTGTGGAACGACATGAGGGTGATTAATAAATGACAGAATTTTTGGGTGAACTAACCCTTTAAAGACACCCTTTTAAAATAAGAAATATCAAACTAACATGCTAACACGCCCCCTGCAGCTCAGAGGATGCACTGAATATTTAAATCATATTTAAATTCAGACCCTTAAATCATCTGCACTGGAAGAGATTCTAGAAATTCAGTCTCACTTGTAGCAAAAACACATATTTAGTTAAAACACACACACATATATAAACACAACTGATAAAACGTTGTCTGGTTTTTATTTATCGTATCTCCAAATAGCAGTGTTATGTTGTGTTATGGTCAGAATACAGTGACCTTACTTGATCAAACGCACCGCAGGCCTTCAGATAAGAGGAGCAATATAAGAGCCAATGAAGAGAGCGGCCTGTAATTATTTGTGTCCTGTCAGCAGAAGGGCCTCTGGACCCTGCGATTCAAATCTGGGAGCTGTGAGGAACAAATATCAGGCCGCGCTCGCGACACCGCTGAAATTGCATCAGTTTGTCATGAACTTCTGCTGCCAGACCGCAAACAATATCATCTGCTTGCAAATGTGCGTCTCAGTTCTCTGTGTGTGAAACATCTCTTCGGTGGGGATGAATGTCTCTTGGTGCTGTAATAACTGCAAATGAAATATATCCATTTTATATTTCCTCTCTATGTATTTATGTCCACCTTTACAGGTACTGATATAATGCACAAGCTTTTATCTCGCCTATTCTGTGGTTTTATATTAATTAACTCCGACTGTGATCAGTTTTAAAACTAAAATTACAGTTTTTCTGTTTCATTTTTCCAGAGCGTGTGCAGCCGCAGCCGTCTGAGGAATCGCTCCACATGCGCGATTCCTGATTTGGCAAATTTGAAGTTCACCATCATGTTGGCAAGCGGCGCGATAAGGCCGGTGTTAATTCATTTCTCTTATCTGTTTGTGGTGGTTCTTTATAATCCAGTGCCTGCTCATTTTGCGGCGGGCAGGAGGAATGATTTGTGCGGCCGGACCTTTGTGTGCGTGTGCGTTTATTTCTCTCTCGTGAGGGTCAGAGCAGATGAAACTCCAGCGTATCAGATATGGAGTGTGTCGCATTCGGTGCGGATAAACTCGGGTGACTATTAAACTCAGGGTGCGTTGTAAATAAGGGGTCGTGGCTGAACAGGTGCAGGAATGTGTTCACATCTAAAGCGCTAGTCTGAGCAAACTACACTAGACGGGTCAGGTTAATATCCAGCACAGAATAAAAAAATAAAAATGGTAATTGCGACTTTTTCTGACTTTATTTCGTGAAATTATGTTTATATCTCACAATTCTGAATTTATAACTTGTCATTCTGACTTTATTTCTTGAAATTTGGCCTTTTTGGCAAATTCTGAGTTTATAACCTGCAATTCTGACTTTATTTCTGTTAATTCAGACTTTATTTCTTGCAATTCTGACTTTCTCACAAATTCCGAGTTTATAACTTGCAATTCTGCCTTTATCTCACAATTCTGACTTTATTTCTCGTAATTCTGACTATTTCTCGCAATTTGGACTTTATTTCTCACAATTCAGACTTTATTTCTCCTAATTCGACTTTATTTCTTGCAATTCTGACTTTCTCACAAATTCCGAGTTTATAACTCACAATTTTGACTTTCTCGCAATTCTGATTTTATTTCTTGCAATTCTGACTTTATTTCTCACAATTCCGAATTTATAACTCACAATTCAGAGTTTATTTCTTGCAATTCGGACTTTATTTCTCGCAATTCTGACTTTATTTCTTGCAAATTCAGAGTTTATAACTTGCAATTCAGACTTTATTTCTCACAATTCTGACTTTCTCGCAAATTCTGAGTTTATAACTTGCAATTCTGACTTTATTTCTCATAATTCTGACTATTTCTCGCAATTTGGACTTTATTTCTCGCAATTCTGACTTTATTTCTTTCAAATTCTGAGTTTATAACTTGCAGTTCAGACTTTATTTCTCACAATTCTGACTTTCTCACAAATTCTGAGTTTATAACTTGAAATTCTGACTTTATCTCACAATTCTGACTTTATTTCTTGAAATTCTGACTTTTATTTCTTGCAATTTTGACTTTATTTCTTGCAATTCTGACTTTATTTCTCCTAATTCAACTTTATTTCTTGCAATTCTGACTTTCTCACAAATTCCGAGTTTATAACTCACAATTTTGACTTTCTCGCAATTCAGATTTTATTTCTCGCAATTCTGACTTTATTTCTTGCAAATTCAGAGTTTATAACTTGCGATTCAGAATTTATTTCTCACAATTCTGACTTTCTTGCATATTCTGAGTTTATAACTTGCAATTCTGACTTTATTTCTTGCAATTCTGACTTTCTCACAAATTCCGAGTTTATAACTCACAATTTTGACTTTCTCGCAATTCAGATTTTATTTCTTGCAATTCTGACTTTATTTCTCGCAATTCTGACTTTATTTTTTGCAAATTCAGAGTTTATAACTTGCGTTTCAGAATTTATTTCTCACAATTCTGACTTTCTTGCATATTCTGAGTTTATAACTTGCAATTCTGACTTTATTTCTTGCAATTCTGACTTTCTCACAAATTCCGAGTTTATAACTCACAATTTTGACTTTCTCGCAATTCAGATTTTATTTCTTGCAATTCAGACTTTATTTCTCGCAATTCTGACTTTATTTTTTGCAAATTCAGAGTTTATAACTTGCGATTCAGAATTTATTTCTCACAATTCTGACTTTCTTGCATATTCTGAGTTTATAACTTGCAATTCAGACTTTATTTCTCACAATTCTGACTTTCTCGCAAATTCTGAGTTTATAATTTGCAATTCTGCCTTTATCTCACAATTCTGACTATTTCTCGCAATTTTGACTTTATTTCTCGCAATTCTGACGTTATTTCTCGCAAATTCTGAGTTTATAACTCACAATTTTGACTTTCTCGCAATTCAGACTTTATTTCTTGCAATTTGGACTTCATTTCTTGCAATTCTGACTTAATTTTTTTGCAATTCGGACTTTATTTGCAAGTTTGGACTTTCTCACAAATTTTGAGTTTATAACGTGCAATTCAGACTTTATTTCTCTTAATTCAGACTTTATTTCTTGCATTTCTGACTTTCTCACAAATTCCGAGTTTATAACTTGCAATTCTAACTTTATTTTTCTTAATTTGAACTTTATTTCTTTTAATTCTGACTATATTTCTTGCATTTCTGACTTTCTCGCAAATTCAAAGTTTATAAATCAGCTTTATTTTTTACAGCACTTTATACAGTACAGATTGCTTCAAAGCAGCTTCACAGTGATGAACAGGAAAATAACAGAATCAATGATGTAAAATTCATCACATATGAGACCAATTCAGATTCAGCTGTAAAGCAGCTCTACAGAAGACAATAGTCTCATTATTCAGATCAATTCAGTTCAAAAATAAATCAGCAGTGGACCGGTTTTCATGTTTTCTGTGTTTCTGAACGCACGCGCTGCTCTGTTAATTGTGTATTTGCATGCATTAGCGCTCTTTAATAGAGGCAGTCTTGCCCTCGCCTGATTTCAATGTTTCTTAAAAATATTGATCTCCACTAATTGACTTTCTGTCTGAGGCCTAATGATTAAACTCAAACTGCAACCTTTGCTTTGAATTTGTGAAGTCCCGCGGGGCCCTTTAAGCAAATTCAGAGAATATGAGCACGGGACGCTCATAAACGCTCATGGAAAACTGCCTTAAGACATCAGAAGAGCTTTACTAGAACCAAAGGAAAAACTGCAGTGTTTTCCATTCAGAAAATCTAGTTAATCAGAGCCTGGTCCTGCTCGCTCGCCTTGATTTTATTTGACTGAGAACGATCTCATGGACAACGAGCGTTACAGTACATTTAGGCGCTGGTGGAAGTATTGACCGCTCATTTGCATACATAAATCTATTGGCGATGTGACATTCATCAATGAATCTCCAGCCACACACAAGGCTGCTGACTCGTGCGCACTGCATTATCATTTGTGACGAGCGTTTAATGAACTCTGACAGCCGCTGTCACCTGATGTTTATGGCATCTGCATTATGGCGTAGCTTTCAGAAAAACAGGACCCGGCGAACGGGGAATGTTCTGGCAAAGTTATGAACAAACATAAGGGTCATTGATGAACAAGGTTTTTAAAAGTGTAAAGACCTTAATGGAGATATAATTAGTTTTGAAGTTTTATTAAGTGTTAACAGTGAGATTATGTGTTTTTTATAATCAATTAACTCTGCTTTTGTCATTTTTTACAAGACGGACAAAATTTGTCACCAAAAAAGTTGTTCAGTTTAACTAAAATTTCAGTTTTACCGAATGACACTTTTGTTTATACCGAATGATGATATTTTCAAGCTGATATCTAGCAAAAGGACAATCAAACATTTTATATTTAGTACAAGTTTTTAAAATATTCCATCATTTTCCATGTTTTATAGCGGTTGCACCGAATGACCTGATGTTTCAGGACATGCGTATGATCAAGAGAAAACATGAATTTATCAAATAGTTGAGAGAGAGTTCGTTACTTTGGTTCACAACCATGTGCTCCTTTGCAGGTGTCTAAATGATGTCACATCCTGTCACATGATACTTACCACATGACCATCCAAAATGGTCCCTTTATATCGGTTACTCTGAATGACATCAATGAAATTCATTTTTCCAGACATTCTTTCTCATAACAAAGCAACGACTTCTACACATAATTTTAATAGTATTTTGCCATTTATGTTTATGTTGATATATGATGTTATAAAATCATGCCAGAATAAATGATATATACATTTATTACATTTTAAGATATTTTAATCACAAATGAAATGGCTGTATTGGACGGTTAAACCGAATGACCTTTTGACACTTCAAAATCTTTAAAATCCCTTTATATGAAGCAAAATATAATTAAAACCTTTTGGATTCAATAAAAGAGATCTAGTTGTGTTCATATCTTTGTTTTTTATTATTATTAACAAAACAATAGCACAAAAACATTATTTACACATCATTCATGGAGTGTTTTTCTGAAACGTTTTAGTTGGACGTTCCTCTAATGTTTTTTAAATGTTACTGCTTGTTTCAGAACATTCAAAAGTAACGTTCCCATAATGTTTGAATTATACAATGGAATGTTCCCTTAACGTTTGCATAACCAAGAAAAACATTTTAGAAAAAAACGAATGTTGAGAAAATAAAATCTTCATAACTTAATGGGATGCATTTCATATCTTTCCCAGTCAATCCCAATGGATGCGACTAAACAAAGTTCTGCTGCTTTCCATAAAAGACTCTGCTTTGCTCTTTTCAGTCCTTTAATTTATGGACATGTAAAGCGCTTTTGCTTTGATTCAACAGCTGATGAGAGATTCCTGGCGGTTTCTTTTGTTGTGTTGTGCTAAAGGTCAGAATGCAGTGGGAATTCATTTAATTGTGAGACGGCGGCCGCTGGCAGTGTCAAATGACTTTGGCCGTGAGTTCTTCCCATTTCATTAGCTGGCCGTTTTCCAATCCCTCACCCCGTAAATGCGCCGTGACACACTCGCCGTTTAGTATGCAAGAGATTATGAATGACCGCAGTGAGAAGTTAATAGCCGTGATGAGCGGCAGGCCCGGACCCATCAACATCTTTACCAACCAATCAGCAGCTCTTTAACGCCACAGAAATACAGCCGGCGTCATGTAATGAAGTCGTGTTCTTTAAGGCGCTCGCGCTGCCTCTTTTAGCTATAACCTTATCTGCTCCGTTGAATAGTTTTACACTGATCAATAAACAGTTTTCTGTGGCCTTTTGCTGGTGTCACTTGTCATTGGAGAATGTAAATGCGTGTCAGAAACTAGCCTGACAGTTTCCCTTTGCTACATTACAAACGGGGAAAAAAGCCCATCAGCAATAAAACAGATGATGGCCGGTTCAATGCCGTTATTCCGCTGGCGTTGTGCCATTTAACGTTGCGCCGTTTGGACGAGGCTGACGAATACATTTACAGATTATCATCATCGGCTTGTAACCGAGCCGGTTCAGCGCTGATATCTATTATGCTCCTTTCACAAGTCTCCAGAATGTGTCTGTGAAGTTTCAGCACAGATCATTTATTATAGCTTGTCAAATTCGCCTCTATTTGGGTGTGAGCAAAAACACGGCGTTTTTGTGTGTGTCCCTTTAAATGCAAATGAGCTGCTGCTCCCGCCCCCTTTCCAGAAGAGGGCGGAGCTTAAACAGCTCAACAACAACAAAGCTGGAGAATCTCACGCAGACAAAAAAAAACACTTTTTTGTTTTTAAAAGGCTTTAAAAATGCAATTCATTGGATTACAGTTTGTGCTTTAATTTATTCGAAAATATTACGAAACATTATGTTGCAAAGACCATGATGCTTAGTTAACCTTTGACCTGTTCTGTAAACTCCTTTATTGACACAAAAGAGCTTGCGCACACTAAACAGATATTGATTATTATCGTTGGGGAGAGTCATAATTTGAAATGGATTGAAGTAACTAGGAAAGCAATATTATGTTTTTTCCGTTCGGCCGCTTTGATGTGTTATTTAACAGCGTGAGTCTCAAAGAAAATCCCCCAGAATGCCACAGCCGAGAGCCGTATATCTGCTCTCCCAGCACAACTTCTTCTGCTTATTAAGATTTCAAAGATACAAACCCTAGTTCAGTAATTGCTTTCTTGAATCTGCCTTTAATAATTACACGTGGCAAAGCAGCAGTGAAAATTAGAAAGGCAGAGACTAATGGAAAACTAGATTTTTTCACTGAATTAGAGAGCAGGACGATCCATATATTGACAATCCATCAAGATGAACGAGATCAGGAAAAGTGTTTCAGACTGTCCGGGAACAGGGAGGCAAACTGGGTGTGATGCAGCGTGGCACCGAGCGCCGGGGATGCTGGGAGAACAGAGAGATTCTCTCCTCGCAGAAGCGTCTCGCGGCAGATCACATGACTGTCTGTTACTGAACATTAATGCACTGCAGAGGTGGAAATGTGCGATGTGAAACAGCTCAAGCCGTCATTACATTGCCGATATTTAAAAGTAATTTTGTAGGAAATTTGAAAGTTACTAAGTAACAACTTGGTGAAATGAACTGATGAGTTACTTAATAACTGCAGATATAGAAAATGAATCAACAATTGAACAGTTGTGTGGGATTACGGGATAATGTATAATTGACCAGTCATTATTAGACGGATGATTATCTTTTAAGGCAAAAACATTGTTTTTTGTCAGTTTTGAATTCTATTTTGCTTCCATAACTTCATACTAGTGGAAAGAAAACATCCAAAACGCACATTTAAGTGTTTATTTTATTGCACTTTTAAAGTTTCAATCTTTAAAGGCGGAGAGTTTGAGTCAGAAATCACTTCAGCAGCGTTACGCGCACCAGACTTTACAGTTTTATTCATATCTAAAGGTTTGTTCATATATCATTCACCTGATTTATACAACATTTTATTCCTAAAAACATTTTGAAAATTGTTGTTTTATTTAACTCAACTATTGTTTAAAAATTACTGTATTTCTTGCTTAAAATGAACCCAAAATAGGTTTGAAATTAATATGTATTAATATGTTTTATAAATGAACATTTATTAATAAGTTTAATGAATAATAATTAAACCATAAACATTTATTAAATTGATTATTAATAAATGTTCACCTTTTGATTATTATTGTTGCCTCTATAGTAATTATGTGTCTGATTTTTAATTTCCAACATATTTTGGGTTCATTTTAAGCCAGACATATAGTCATTTTTAAACAATAGTTGGGTTAAATAAAACTACCCAGCAGGTTGGGGAAACATTTAACCCAACCACTGAATTTGTCTATTTTTAACCCAACTTGGGTTGTTTTTAATCCAGCATTTTAAGAGTGTATATTATAAAACAGACACAAAAAGTGTGCCAATATAAAATGTAAAATATAGTACAACCAAATAATCAAGTTCTCCAAAATTTCAGCGCTGCACTCTAAAAAATGCTGGGTTAAAAACAACCCAAGTTGGGTTAAAAATGGACAAACCCAGCGATTGGGTTGTTTTGACCCAGCGAATGCGTTGTTTTAACCCAGCATATGGGTTGTTTTAACCCATCGAACGGGTTGTTTTAACCCAGCAAACGGGTTGTTTTAACCCAGCGAACGGGATGTTTTAACCCAACGAACGGGTTGTTTTGATCCAGCGAACGGGTTGTTTTGACCCAACGAACGGGTTGTTTTGACCCAGCGAACGGGTTGTTTTGACCCAACGAACGGGTTGTTTTGACCCAGCGAACGGGTTGTTTTGACCCAACGAACGGGTTGTTTTGACCCAGCGAACGGGTTGTTTTGACCCAACGAACGGGTTGTTTTGACCCAACGAACGGGTTGTTTTGACCCAGCGAACGGATTGTTTTGACCCAGCATATGGATTGTTTTAACCCATCGAACGGGTTGTTTTAACCCAGCGAACGGGTTGTTTTGACCCAACGAACGGGTTGTTTTGACCCAGCGAACGGGTTGTTTTGACCCAGCGAACGGGTTGTTTTGACCCAGCATATGGGTTGTTTTGACCCAGCGAACGGGTTGTTTTGACCCAACGAACGGGTTGTTTTGACCCAGCGAACGGGTTGTTTTGACCCAACGAACGGGTTGTTTTGACCCAACGAACGGGTTGTTTTGACTCAGCGAACGGGTTGTTTTGACCCAGCATATGGGTTGTTTTGACCCAGCATATGGGTTGTTTTGACCCAGCGAACGGGTTGTTTTGACCCAGCGAACGGGTTGTTTTGACCCAGCGAACGGGTTGTTTTAACCCAGCGAACAGGTTGTTAAAATTGAGTTAAAATGGGTCTAATGAGTCCATTAAATGAGTTAAATAAAACTACCCAGCAGGTCAAACATTTAACCCAATCACTGGGTTTGTCCATTTTCAACCCAACTTGGGTTGTTTTTAACCCAGCGTTTTGTAGAGTGTAGAGTTTACAGTCACAATCACGTATTGCAGTAGAGTCTCTCTCCTGAAGTTTCCTCAAAACTTCTGACGTTTGTTCAATTTCCCGTCAGTTCCCTGTAAAATCCGACCCTAACCCTCGTTTTCGTACAGGTCCACGTCTTTGTTGCGTTTCCCCGGTTGACGCAAAGGTACAAATTACATGATTATGATGTATCATGTATTTGCAAAAGTCTCTTTGTTTGGGAGAAAAATCAATAGCAGAGCTCCTGGAGCGGCTCTTCCTCGCCGTTACGTTTCCAGATAGGACGATTGTAGAATTGCTGATTCTACATTTAGAATGACAGTGATTCATATGGTGCTGCTGTCTGGTTAGGCGGCTAACTTATACCTGAGGGTCTCCAGCTGACATTTCATCTACAACTTTGGGAAAGGTTAAGGGCCGCGGGGCTACGAGCCGCAGGAAACCTTTAGCATCGGCTTATTTTTAGACTCGGAGCAAAAAACTCTGCTTTGTTTGGACTCATCTGCCTCGAGAGGGCCGATGAGTAATTTAGCAGCTCTGTTTTACAGGAGCGTAAACAGGTAAAGTTGTTGAACCAGAGGAAGACCTGTTTCTATTTTAAAATCAAGGCTGATGGGAGCGAGCGGGAATGATGAGGAATTACACGCACCGATAGTAAGATGAGGACGTCTAGACATTTTCTGTTCGGTCTTCATGTGTATCGAACAGATTAAAGAGAAACTGAAACATGCAATGGGCCGTTGGCTGTCCCCACCCCCACTGCTCGACCTTTGACCTCTGAACCCCAGGACGCCTCCGCTGCATGTCTTTTGGTTGTAATTAGGGTGGCCGGTGCACCTGATGTTGACCTCGGTCTCGCTGTGGGACGATCAGACGGACGGACGGAGGCTTTTTGAGCATCTGTGCTTTAATTGCACCCAGAAAAACACAATTACAGCATTCAATTTTTACACTTTCTGAAGAACACGTGAGGGTTGCGGGTCATTCCACAGTGTTTCTGCTCACCAAAGCTGCATTTATTTGATCAAAAATACAGTAAAAAAATGTGAAATATTTTTGTAATTTAAAATAACTTTTATATATGTGAATATATAGAAAAATGTAATTTATATCCATTAATCAAAGCTGAATTTTCAGCATCATTATTCCAGTCTTCAGTGTCACATGATCCTTCAGAAATCATTCTAATATGATGATTTGCTGCTCAAGAAACATTTAAAAGCATAAAAAAATGTTTTGCCGACCCCAGAGTTCAACATTTGATTGCTAGTGTATATTAGCGTTCACACCAGCTGACGATATTGTTCATTTTAAAGATGACGTATCATGAAAATCTGACTTTTTCCGTGTTTAAGAGCTATAATCAGGTCTCCGGTGCATCTACCAACCCAGAAAACGTAAAAAAAGGAAAACCCAGCAAGCTTTTCCCTTCAAGCATGTGAAAAAACGAGCCGCTCAGAATTCACTCCCCTAGTGACGTCGGAAGATGATCTTATTATAATATTCCCGCCCCTTAATCTGCATGTTTCCACCCACAGCGCTGCCATTTTGTTCTCTCTCCATCAGTGTCGACTCCGGTTTGAACAATGTAAGGCTGAACACCGTTACTGACAATCCTCATTTTGGCTGCGTGAGATTCTCCAGCTTTGTTGTTGTTGAGCTGTTAAAGCTCCGCCCTCTTCTGGAAAGCGGAGCTCATTTGCATTTAAAGGGACACACACAAAAACGGCGTGTTAATGATCTGTGGGTGATTTTGAGCTGAACCTTCACCAGAGACTTATATTACATCTTGTGAAGGGGGCGTTATAGGTCCTCTTTAAATCAAAACCCGTGCCCAACTTCCCACATTTTTTATTTTTATTTTTTGTACTTTGACTTTTTTTTTTTATTATTATTTTTTCCATTTTGTTTCTATTTTCTATGTTTTCTGTTTTTTTATTTCAGATTAAGTCATTATTTTAAAATTTTTAGTAATTTTTTTAAAACATCAGTTTATTAGATATTTTTGCATTTTTTCTTTTCTATTTCTTTTTTCTGTTTTTGTCCTGATAATTTTTTCAGATTTTTTTTCCAGAATATTGAATTTTCCATATTATTAATTTTTTTTTTTTTTTTTTTTCTGCTTGTTCTGATTTTTGTAGATTAATTTCCAACCTTTTTTCAGTTTTATTTTGTTTCTGTTTTTTATTAAGTCAGTTACTTTAAAATTTTATTCAGATTAAGTAATTATTTTTCTCAAACCATCAGATATTTTTGCATTTTTTCAGATTATTATTTTCTCTTCTATTTTCCCCCTTTTGTCTGTTTTCCACTTTTTCTGATTATTTTTTCAGATTAAGTAATTATTTTTTTTATTCAGATTTTTCTTCAAACCACCAGTTTCCAGATTTTTTTGCATTTTTTCAGATTAATTTTTCTACTTGTTCTGATTTTTTCAGATTATTTCCCCTTTTTTTCTGTTTTCTTTTTCTATTTTTTTTTAATTATTTTTCCCCTTTTTTCTGCTTTGTACTGTTTTTTTTTTTTTTTGGTTTGTTTTTTTCAAATTAAGTATTCAGATTAAGTAATTTTTTCAAACCATCATTTTGCAGATTTTTTCCCAGATTATTCATATCTTGTGAAAAGGGGCATTATAGACCCCCTTTAAATCAAAACTCGCGGCCAACTTCCAACGATCCAGTCAATTCCCTGCCGTTTCACTGTGTTTTACGTCACAATAGTGAACTTCAACGCTGGTCAGAAGTGACCTCTAACCCCAACATGATGCTTTCTTTTCTTCTCATGTGTTTTTCCCTCCTTGACTTCATCCAGGCAGAATAACAGATCCGCGCAGGTTTGTAAATCCACACACTGACGGTGTTTTTCCACCTGAGGAGCCGCTCGGGTCCGGCTGCGAGGCGCGAGGGCTCGTTCATCACGGCTGAAGGCTCGCCCCGCCGTATTTATCTTGTAAGCAGCTTCAGCTCTGCTGGAAACTGGGCTTGTCTTCAGTTTGTCTTCATTCAGCTACAGCTGCTCTTAATGCTTCCTGTCCAGAGCCTCGCGCACAGGAAGTCCAAACACACTTTTACCTGTTGTAAATGGATCCTGTGAAATACTGGACGTATGACGGGTTAACCGCTGACCGCTCAGTAGAGTTCATGAGTCTGAAAACAGCGTTGGGTGGAACAGGTGTTTACGATTATTTATTTATTCATCCGTTTATTTATTGATATTTTGACACAAAGTTTGACTCTACATGCAAACACAGCTGTTAATCTACAGACATGATCGTACAGTAATTTCATGAACGGACGTGTTCATACTGTATACTCAAGCCATCAGTTTATTAGATCATCAATTCTCTTTTTTCATATTAATTGTTTTTTCCTAGATTATTTTTTCTATTTTATATGATTTTGTTTTTCTAATTAATTTTGACAGTTTTACGATACAAACACTTCTGTTTACAGATATTTACAGATGTTTGTACAGTAATTTTAATGAAGAACTGATGTGTTCATAATATTAGAACATTATTAATTATTCAAAACATCAGTTTATTAGATAATCAATTCTTTTTTTCAGATAATTTTTTCCCAGCCTTTTTTTTTATTATTATTATTATTTATTTTTTTTTTTTACATTTTTTTCAGATTATTATTTTTTTTTTTTCTGTTTTCTTACTATTTTCATTTTTTATTAGTTTCCTTCTACTTCAGATTTTTTTTCTGTTTTTTAAATATTTTATTAAGATTTTTTTCAAACCACCAGTTTCGAGTTTTTTGTTTGTTTGTTTGTTTTGTTGTTTTTTTTTGTTGGTTTTTTGTTGGGGTTTTTTTTTGGGGGGGGGGGGGGGGTATTTTTCCAGATTATTAATTCATTTTTTATTTCTATTGTTTGTACTTGTTCTGACTTTTTTTTCTTTTTCTTTTTTGATTTTTCAGATTATTTTTTCCATTTTTTCTGTTTTCTGTTTTTTTTTATTTCAGATTATCATTATTATTTTAACATTTTTAGTATTTTTTTTTCAGAACATCAGTTTATTAGATACTTCTATATTTTTTTCTTTTGTATTTCTTTTTTCTGTTTTTGTCCTGATTATTTTTTATTCAGATTTTTTTAAATCACCAGTTTCCAGATTATTAATTTATTTTTTTGTATTTTTCTTTTTTCTACTTGTTCTGATTTTTGTAGATTAATTTCCAACCTTTTTTTTCAGTTTTCTATTGTTCTGTTTTTTTACTTCAGATTAAGTCATTGTTACTTTAAAATTTTATTCAGATTAAGTAATTTTTTTCAAACCATCAGATATTTTTGCATTTTTTCAGATTATTATTTTCTCTTCAATTTTCCCCCTTTTTTCTGTTTTCCACTTTTTCTGATTATTTTTTCAGATTAAGTAATTTTTTTTTTATTCAGATTTTTTTTCAAACCACCAGTTTCCAGATTTTTCTTTTTTTTGCATTTTTCCAGATTAATTAATTTTATTCTATTTTTCTTTTTTCTACTTGTTCTGATTTTTTTCAGATTATTTACCCTTTTTTCTGCTTTGTACTGTTTCTGTTTTGTTTTTGTTTTTTCAAATTAAGTATTTTTTTTTCAAACAATCACTTTGCTGATTTTTTTTCATATTTTTTTCTGTTCCTTTTTTCCTGTTTTCTTCTTTTCCAGATGAATAATATTTTTTTTCACACAGTTTTCCTCAAATCAGAGTACAGTAGTCATTTAAAGAAGATCTGATGTGACAGTGTGAACCGTGTCCAGTGTTTGTTCATCATCAGCTGCGCTCGGATCGGCTCGGATCGAGTGAGTGAGTGAGTGTTGTGCCGCTAGCGGTGAGGTTTCCTCTAGTTTTTCTTCTTCATTAAGTGCGCTCTGAAGAGTGTTAAATAATATTAATGACCGGGAGAGTCGTTACTTACCTCGCTTTGCGCCGGCTCAAGTGATTTTATCGATCAGCGCCTAGATGTGGCACAGAACGGCAGATTATTCTGGGCTCTGATATTATCAGCAGCTTAAATAAGTTGATTAGCACAAGCGCTATCTTTAAATAGATCTAGATGATGATGTTGATTGGGTGGAGCAGGACGCCATCCATCTTTTTGATCTGCTAATAACTGGAATCCATCACTGCTCGGCCTCGCTCCTCTCTCCTGAGTCCACAGGTTTTTAGGAGAACCGGCCCAGGAATGTAGGACAGCACGGAGCGCTCTGTTATCTGTCAGAGGAGCCGAGATCTTTCAGGAGGTCGGAGCGAAAGTTGAGGTATCATGAAACATCTCTACACGCGTGTGTGTCAGCCGATCTTCTTCTCTCTGAGGTTATGACCAGCACACTGTTTTCATGTTCTTATTCAGTTTGTCATGTGATCTTTTTGAGCAGGTCTGGTTGGTCTCTGTTTAAAGAAGACACTCGGCAGATTATTGCTGAAGAAACATGAAAGTGTAAAGTTTACTGTAAAGCACATGTACTGTACTAAACATTTTAATTTTGTACAAAATATATATTTTTACAGAATAATTTGGACTCTCATATTGCCAGAAAACCAAAGCCGTATGTCCAACCAAGTTGTGATCTGAATTTGAAGTTGGTATCGTAAAAATTGAGCCGTTTTCCAAAGATACCTGATTTATGATGATTGCTGAAATATGAAAACACGTTACTTAAAGCCTTTATTTATAATGCATTATATGTTTTCATAAACGGTCATTGACGAATAAGGTTTTTAAAAGTGTACATAAACATAATGGAGATATAATACATTTAGAAGTTTTATTAAGTGTTAACAATGAGATTATGTGGTTTTTATAATCAATTATCACTGCTTTTGTCATTTTTTACAAGATGGACAAAATTTGTCACCAAAATAGTTGAACCAAAATTTGGGTTTTACCGAATCACACTTTCGGTTACACCAAATGACAATATTTTCAAGCTGATATCTAGCAAAAGGACAAACATTTTATATTTAGTTCAAGTTTTTAAAATATTACAACATTTTCCATGTTTTATAGCGGTTGCACCGAATGACCTGATGTTTCGGGACATGCGTATGATCAAGTGAAAACATGAATTTATCAAATAGTTAGAAGTTTAGAAGTCGTTGCTTTGTTATGAGAAAGAATGTCCGGAAAAATGAATTTCATTGATGTCATTCGGAGTAACCGATATAAAGGGACCATTTTGGATCAAGTCATGCGGTCAGTATCATGTGACAGGATGTGACATCATTCAGACACCTGCAAAGGATCACATGGTCATGAAGCAAAGTAACTACCTCTCTCTTAACTATTTGATAAATTCATGTTTTCACTTGATCATACGCATGTCCCGAAACATCAGGTCATTCGGTGCAACCGCTATAAAACATGGAAAATGTTGCAATATTTTAAAAACTTGTACTAAATATAAAATTGATGAGTGTCTTTTTGCTAGCTAGCTAGATATCAGCTTGAAAATATCGGTATAACCAAAAGTGTCATTCGGTAAAACCGAAATTTTGGTTAAACTTTTTTGGTGACAAATTTTGTCCATCTTGTAAAAAATGACAAAAGCAGTGATAACTGATTATAAAAACCACATAATCTCATTGTTAACACTTAATAAAACTTATATTTTTCAGTTTTATAGTCTTTTCTGCAGTAAATGTATCTTGATTTAAGAATGTTTAGATGTTTGTGCTGGAAAACAAGACAGAAACACTGAGGAAGAGCATCATGTTTTGCAGTGTATGGGAGAAATAAGCATGTACAATTACATATCCAACATCAGTATATATTTAATATCCCACTAATAATAACCGATATGTTCCAGAGAAATCTGATTGAGTTTCTTCCCTCCTAAAGCTGGGTTCACGAGCGCAAGAGTTAAACACACGATCAGTTAAAGTGTTAAAACAAAGAAAGCTTATTGGAACGGCTCGCAGCGTTATTGATAATGTTGGTTGTTTTTTTCCAGGCTGGCAGAAGCTTTTCCTGCTTAGCCAACTGTGAACAGAACGTCCCGCCTTAATTTGATTAAACACTTTGTTAGGAGCAGCAATTAATGCACCTTCTCTGGCCATTTTTAATGGCTCGCAGCAATTAATACATTGAATCTTGTTAATTATTCTGCTGTTTTTGGTCATAGGTGATGGTTCCAGCGGAGATGTTATTTGTGGGGGTGAAAGCGCTCGCTGTCACGGGCTGAAAGCTCAGCACACTTGAAGCTGGAATCCATTTATTCCCCAGGCCGGGCCTAATTACCCCTCCACAGGTACGGACCGCCTTCATCCCGTCCCGAGCCTGTTCTGCACCCAACCAATAGGAAAAGATTAATTGTTTGCTTTCTTTTGTATCTCCGGGGACACGGGTCACTTAATAAAGAAAAATAATTCTCCCTCGCACCCGATTGGGCTTATTTCCCCAAAATGTGTGTGGACACGAGTGCGGGAGGCTTTGTTCTTGTTAGCCGGCGCTTTCAGAGCGGCAGAAATACAGCAGAAAACAAACAGGGGAAATTGATGAGCGTTGTGTACGAGTTGTATCATCATTTGTACGGCCGTTTGCCTCTAATTCCTCATTATAGTTTGCTCCTCGACGGTAACGGACGCATAATAACGGAAGGCTCGTTGAATAGAGGTGCAATTAGAGATCTCTGTTAATTGACCGTCGCAGCGTTTGCTGAGTGAACACATCACACCCAGAAAGGCATTAATGGCAAACGCTCAGCGTAGAGGTCAATAAATGCACGGCCAAATGCAAATGGCACTGTAACGTGTCAGATAAGTGACCTTTTGTGGATTGTTCAGCCAAAATGATTCACAGTCACACCGTTCATCACTAGAGCAGCGCTTTACTGCAATTATTAAAGGCGTTTGCAGTTGTGAATGATTCGTCCTCAGTATTTTTGACTTGTTTTACAGTACAAATATCAGGGATGGGATTTTTCTGTATTTATACAGATTTATGTATTTTCTCACATGAAAAGTATGACCCACGTGAATTGCGTAAATCTGAGAAAAAAATGTCTTTAAATGGCCTTAAACAATTACTAAATAAACTGCAAAATGTTACATTTTATAATACATTCAGTGTAAAAAGAAAAGCCTTGTTGTTTTTATAAAAAAATGTTGGCAGCTATTGTTGCCAGAAAAATTCAGTAAAAAAAAAAAAGTACAGTAAAAAAGTAAACATATTTACAATAATACCCTGTAAATTTTACAGTATAAAACTGTAATTTGCAAACAAGTGATTGGGTTGTTTTAACCCAGTGTTTGGGATGTTTTAACCCAGCATTTGGGTTGTTTTAACCCAGCGATTGGAATGTTTTAACCCAGCGATTGGGATGTTTTAACCCAGCATTTGGGTTGTTTTAACACAGCGAATGGGTTGTTTTAACCCAGCATTTGGGTTGTTTTAACCCAATGAATAGGTTGTTTTAACCCAGCGATTGGGTAGTCTTAACCCAGCTAATGGGTTGTTTTAACCCAGTATTTGGGATGTTTTAATCCAGTGAATGGATCATTTTAACCCAGCGTTTGGGTTGTTTTAACCCAGCAATTGGAATGTTTTAACCCAGTGAATGGGTCATTTTAACCCAGCATTTGGGATGTTTTAACCCAGCATTTGGGTTGTTTTAACACAGCGATTGGGATGTTTTAACCTAGCGATTGGGTTGTTTTAACCCAGCGAATGGGTTGTTTTAACCTAGCGATTGGGTTGTTTTAACCCAGCGAATGGGTTGTTTTAACCCAGCGATTGGGTAGTCTTAACCCAGCTAATGGGTTGTTTTAACCCAGCGATTGGGATGTTTTAACCCAACGATTGGGATGTTTTAACCCAGTGAATGGATCATTTTAACCCAGCGTTTGGGTTGTTTTAACCCAGCAATTGGAATGTTTTAACCCAGTGAATGGGTCATTTTAACCCAGCATTTGGGATGTTTTAACCCAGCATTTGGGTTGTTTTAACACAGCATTTGGGATGTTTTAACCCAGCATTTGGGTTGTTTTAACACAGCGATTGGAATGTTTTAACCCAGCGATTGGGATGTTTTAACCCAACGATTGGGATGTTTTAACCCAGCATTTGGGTTGTTTTAACCCAATGAATAGGTTGTTTTAACCCAGCGATTGGGTAGTCTTAACCCAGCTAATGGGTTGTTTTAACCCAGCGATTGGGATGTTTTAACCCAACGATTGGGATGTTTTAACCCAGCATTTGGGTTGTTTTAACCCAATGAATAGGTTGTTTTAACCCAGCGATTGGGTAGTCTTAACCCAGCTAATGGGTTGTTTTAACCCAGTATTTGGGATGTTTTAACCCAGTGAATGGGTCATTTTAACCCAGCATTTGGGTTGTTTTAACACAGCGATTGGGATGTTTTAACCTAGCAATTGGGTTGTTTTAACCCAGCGGTTGGGTTAAATGTTTACCCAACCTGCTGGACAGTTTTATTTAATCGGTAGGTTTGTCCATTTTCAACCCAACTTGGGTTGGTTTTAAGCCAGCATTTTTTTTGAGTGTTCCTTTAACATATACTGACCATGAATAAGTTCATCAGTATATAGAAGATGCACACAAAATCCCATCATGGTAACACACATGACACTTGAATAATGCAATAAACATTCATGAAACAACAGAAGATGTAACATAAAACCCAAAAGTACATAACTGATTAAAAACTATTAAGAAATTGAAACAAAATACCTTCACATTTTTTAGTGTTTATTTCATGCATGGATTGCTCGGCATCTGGAATAATCCTGTTTTCGCTTTGAATTAAGATTATTTTTCTGACTCCATTGGCAGATATTTGTTCTTGTTTTAAGCATAAATCCACTTCATTTTTCAGTAAACAAGACTTAATATCTTCAGCCATTATAAATGTATCTTGATTTAAGATTTAGATATTTGTGCTGGAAAACAAGACAAATTTTTTGGCACAGCTGGTGTTATGTTGATGCATTTGTGTCTTTTTCACATCCAACGACTCTGAAAGCGACTTCTGGTTTTCTGTGCCGGATCAAAGAAGACGGATGTCAGGCGGTTCAGCCGGTGACATAATGCGCTGTGGCACGCAGCTCGGTTTTATTAGCACAAGCCTGTTATTTTGCTGCGGCCGGTCGGGACTCTAAGTGTGGTCGGGCAGTGATAAATGCTGTCGCACACGGTTGATGCAATTCATTTGTCAACGGCCTGAAAAAGGTTAATCAGTATTCTCCAGCCGGGTTACGGCCCTCCGTCTCCCTCTCAGCAGTAATTGTGGTCCCTGTGAAGGACCAGCCGTTAGTTTTGTCCATCCGTGGGGCGGGGGGGGGGATCATAATAATAATAGCAGAAATAAGAAATACGTTTTCGTAATTTTAGCAAAACGTTCTTGGAACGTATTTTTGTGGAGCAGTGACGTCAGCTCGCTTTCATAATTTATACTGCGAGTATTTCATGCACAGACCTGAATGATCATGGGAAACGCTGGGAAAAATCAATGCAAATTCATATTTCATAAGGCCATAATTGCGTTTGAAAGTGTGCGGTGGTCATTTGTTTCAGCGGACGGCTGCTGACAGAACCATACATTTGAGCTCGGGCTCTTATTTCATCTTCTCACAGTCCTTTCGATCTCACGGCGCTCGTCTCTTCACCGCTACAGCTGTTGAAAACAAGGGGTTTGTTGTCAAAGAAAATGGGGCTTTTTTTAACACTTGACAACGTTCTATCATCTGTGAAGTTATCGATTTGCCAGTGTTTTAACCATCAAACTGGATCTGTTTGAGCGACTCTGGTTTTTTAAACAATTTCTTTGACAGGCGAGGCGTCACAGCAATTGCCCCGCTTTTAAAGACAGTATTTCAATTTGCCGAGAGCCCTTCAAGTGAAGCGCCGGCCTCTTTGAAGGAGTATCAGAGCAGCGAGGGGCCGACAGAGTTGTCACGGTTCGGGCAGGGTAAAAAATGGAGCGCGTTTGCTTTATAGATTGCTGTTAGGTCAACAAAACTTTGGCAGCATTGATTAACTTGACAGTGAATGCAGCAGTACATTTATCACTAATAGCTGGACTGCAGAAAATCTAATAAGAGCCGAACAATCCCCCGCGGAGCCGTAACAGGTTCGGCGCGGCCGGTGGAGCGTGCGCTGGAAATATCCGCGTCTCCCCCGGACGGCATCATCATCCCATCAGACACGTCTGTCCTCCAGTTCGGCCGAAAAACAGGAGCGAGACGGGCGCGCCGGTGTCATTAATTGAAGCTAAAAAGTAGATTCTCCCCTCGCTGACTGTCTTATCTCCCTCTCGGAGCGGTTAAAGAGTTCAGGAGCGCTTGGAGAATTGTGTTGTTGGGGCTTGGATTTGCATGAGCGGCTATAAAACACTCTGACCGCACGTCACAGTTTCGCGGAGAGGCTAATCGATTAGTTGTCACCTGGGCATCAGCTTCACTCCTAGGATTCAATTTTTTTTCCCCGACCGTTTTGCATATGCTATCGACCGGGAGCGGGTAAATGAGCAGAATGCGTGGAGACCAGAGGATGAATTGTTTACTTGCATAAAAATAACCTTTCAATAGTGGAAGATGCATGGTGCGGGCTTGCGCTGGCGTTCTGCTGCCCCAAGCAGATGGCATTCAGCTGCTATTGATCCGGTCCTGAAGGCTGGAGGACGGGCCTGTCCACTCCCGCTCCGTCCCAAAGCCTTCCTAGAAACATCAGAGGCCGCTCAGTGTCCCAACACTCGTCAGAGTTTCCGGCGGCAGCTCGTCGCGTGATTTGACGAACGCTTGATAAAATGGCATCTTTACTGTTAACTAGGGCTGGGTGACGGAGTCATAGTCAGAAAATCCCTTTTTGAAATGGAACAGTTTATTGAACCTTCAAACAAAATAAAAAAAAAAAAAAAAACTTTGCATGTGTTGTGTTGATCCATCAGGCTTTTATGGCTCATATAGTCTGATATTAGTGAGAATATGGAGGAAAAAACAGCTTCATTTTATTCAGAGCCCCAAACTGGCAATTTGCTGCAGATGCTGATATTTATATGGACAAAAAGTAAGATGAAATTGCAACCCAATCTCACGGCAATTCATACGTATTTTACGAGGTGGCTAATTCGTACGACCTCGTATGAATTTATATGTTTTTTGCTAAATCGTAATTATTATACGAGTGGGCAAATTCCTATGAATTTGTACGAATTACCTACCCCTAACCCCACGCCTACACCTACCCGTCACTGGGGTTTAGACAAATCATATGAATTTGTATGAGTGGGATACTACAAATTTGTACGTTTTTTGCAAAATTGTATGTATTTTATGAGTTGCCAAATTCGTATGAATTCATACGGATGACCTACCCCTCAACCTACCCGTCACTGGGGTTTATACAAATCATATGAATTCGTACAAATGAGATCGTACAAATTCGTATGTTTTTTGCCAAATCGTACATATTTTACGAGTTGCCAAATTCCTATGAATTTGTAAGAATGACCAACCCCTAACCCCACGCCTACACCTACCCGTCACTGGGGTTTAGACAAATCATATGAATTTGTATGAGTGGGATACTACGAATTTGTACGTTTTTTGCAAAATTGTATGTATTTTATGAGTTGCCAAATTCGTATGAATTGATACGGATGACCTACCCCTCAACCTACCCGTCACTGGGGTTTAGACAAATCGTATGAATTCGTACAAATGAGATCGTACAAATTCGTACGTTTTTTGCTAAATCGTATGTATTTTACGAGTTGCCAAATTCGTATGAATTCGTACGAATTACCTACCCCTAAACCTACCCGTCACTGGGGTTTAGACAAATCGTATGAATTCGTACAAATGAGATCGTACAAATTTGTAAATTTTTTGCTAAATCGTATGTATTTTACGAGTTGCCAAATTCCTATGAATTTGTAAGAATTACCTACTCCTAACCCCACCCCTAAACCTACCCGTCACTGGGGTTTAGACAAATCGTATGAATTCGTACAAATGAGATCGTACAAATTCGTACGTTTTTTGCTAAATCGTATGTATTTTACGAGTTGCCAAATTCGTATGAATTCGTACGAATTACCTACCCCTAAACCTACCCGTCACTGGGGTTTAGACAAATCGTATGAATTCGTACAAATGAGATCGTACAAATTCGTATGTTTTTTGCTAAATTGTACATATTTTACTAGTTGCCAAATTCGTATGAATTTGTATGAATGACCTACCCCTAACCCCACGCCTACACCTACCCGTCACTGGGGTTTAGACAAATCATATGAATTTGTATGAGTGGGATACTACGAATTTGTACGTTTTTTGCAAAATTGTATGTATTTTATGAGTTGCCAAATTCGTATGAATTGATACGGATGACCTACCCCTCAACCTACCCGTCACTGGGGTTTAGACAAATCGTATGAATTCGTACAAATGAGATCGTACAAATTCGTATGTTTTTTGCCAAATCGTACATATTTTACGAGTTGCCAAATTCCTATGAATTTGTAAGAATTACCTACCCCTAAACCTACCCGTCACTGGGGTTTAGACAAATCGTATGAATTCGTACAAATGAGATCGTACAAATTTGTAAATTTTTTGCTAAATCGTATGTATTTTACGAGTTGCCAAATTCCTATGAATTTGTAAGAATTACCTACCCCTAACCCCACCCCTAAACCTACCCGTCACTGGGGTTTAGACAAATCGTATGAATTCGTACAAATGAGATCGTACAAATTCGTACGTTTTTTGCTAAATCGTATGTATTTTACGAGTTGCCAAATTCGTATGAATTCGTACGAATTACCTACCCCTAAACCTACCCGTCACTGGGGTTTAGACAAATCGTATGAATTCGTACAAATGAGATCGTACAAATTCGTATGTTTTTTGCTAAATTGTACATATTTTACTAGTTGCCAAATTCGTATGAATTCGTATGAATTACCTACCCCTAACCCCACGCCTACACCTACCCGTCACTGGGGTTTAGACAAATCATATGAATTTGTATGAGTGGGATACTACGAATTTGTACGTTTTTTGCAAAATTGTATGTATTTTATGAGTTGCCAAATTCGTATGAATTCATACGGATGACCTACCCCTCAACCTACCCGTCACTGGGGTTTAGACAAATCGTATGAATTCGTACAAATGAGATCGTACAAATTCGTATGTTTTTTGCCAAATCGTACATATTTTACGAGTTGCCAAATTCCTATGAATTTGTAAGAATTACCTACCCCTAAACCTACCCGTCACTGGGGTTTAGACAAATCGTATGAATTCGTACAAATGAGATCGTACAAATTTGTACCTTTTTTTGCTTTTCTTTTTATGAATGAAGGCCAGTATCACTAATACTAATACTGTACTGATGAATCGTATGAATTCGTACAAATGAGATCGTACAAATTCGTACGTTTTTTGCTAAATCGTATGTATTTTACGAGTTGCCAAATTCGTATGAATTCGTACGAATTACCTACCCCTAAACCTACCCGTCACTGGGGTTTAGACAAATCGTATGAATTCGTACAAATGAGATCGTACAAATTCGTATGTTTTTTGCTAAATTGTACATATTTTACTAGTTGCCAAATTCGTATGAATTTGTATGAATGACCTACCCCTAACCCCACGCCTACACCTACCCGTCACTGGGGTTTAGACAAATCATATGAATTTGTATGAGTGGGATACTACGAATTTGTACGTTTTTTGCAAAATTGTATGTATTTTATGAGTTGCCAAATTCGTATGAATTGATACGGATGACCTACCCCTCAACCTACCCGTCACTGGGGTTTAGACAAATCGTATGAATTCGTACAAATGAGATCGTACAAATTCGTATGTTTTTTGCCAAATCGTACATATTTTACGAGTTGCCAAATTCCTATGAATTTGTAAGAATTACCTACCCCTAAACCTACCCGTCACTGGGGTTTAGACAAATCGTATGAATTCGTACAAATGAGATCGTACAAATTTGTAAATTTTTTGCTAAATCGTATGTATTTTACGAGTTGCCAAATTCCTATGAATTTGTAAGAATTACCTACCCCTAACCCCACCCCTAAACCTACCCGTCACTGGGGTTTAGACAAATCGTATGAATTCGTACAAATGAGATCGTACAAATTCGTACGTTTTTTGCTAAATCGTATGTATTTTACGAGTTGCCAAATTCGTATGAATTCGTACGAATTACCTACCCCTAAACCTACCCGTCACTGGGGTTTAGACAAATCGTATGAATTCGTACAAATGAGATCGTACAAATTCGTATGTTTTTTGCTAAATTGTACATATTTTACTAGTTGCCAAATTCGTATGAATTTGTATGAATGACCTACCCCTAACCCCACGCCTACACCTACCCGTCACTGGGGTTTAGACAAATCATATGAATTTGTATGAGTGGGATACTACGAATTTGTACGTTTTTTGCAAAATTGTATGTATTTTATGAGTTGCCAAATTCGTATGAATTGATACGGATGACCTACCCCTCAACCTACCCGTCACTGGGGTTTAGACAAATCGTATGAATTCGTACAAATGAGATCGTACAAATTCGTATGTTTTTTGCCAAATCGTACATATTTTACGAGTTGCCAAATTCCTATGAATTTGTAAGAATTACCTACCCCTAAACCTACCCGTCACTGGGGTTTAGACAAATCGTATGAATTCGTACAAATGAGATCGTACAAATTTGTAAATTTTTTGCTAAATCGTATGTATTTTACGAGTTGCCAAATTCCTATGAATTTGTAAGAATTACCTACCCCTAACCCCACCCCTAAACCTACCCGTCACTGGGGTTTAGACAAATCGTATGAATTCGTACAAATGAGATCGTACAAATTCGTACGTTTTTTGCTAAATCGTATGTATTTTACGAGTTGCCAAATTCGTATGAATTCGTACGAATTACCTACCCCTAAACCTACCCGTCACTGGGGTTTAGACAAATCGTATGAATTCGTACAAATGAGATCGTACAAATTCGTATGTTTTTTGCTAAATTGTACATATTTTACTAGTTGCCAAATTCGTATGAATTCGTATGAATTACCTACCCCTAACCCCACGCCTACACCTACCCGTCACTGGGGTTTAGACAAATCATATGAATTTGTATGAGTGGGATACTACGAATTTGTACGTTTTTTGCAAAATTGTATGTATTTTATGAGTTGCCAAATTCGTATGAATTCATACGGATGACCTACCCCTCAACCTACCCGTCACTGGGGTTTAGACAAATCGTATGAATTCGTACAAATGAGATCGTACGAATTCGTATGTTTTTTGCCAAATCGTACATATTTTACGAGTTGCCAAATTCGTATGAATTCGTACGAATTACCTACCCCTAAACCTACCCGTCACTGGGGTTTAGACAAATCGTATGAATTCGTACGAGTGAGGTCGTACAAATTTGTACCTTTTTTTGCTTTTCTTTTTATGAATGAAGGCCAGTATCACTAATACTAATACTGTACTGATGAATCTATGAAATTGAATTTTAACATGAACTATAGACATTCAACATTACAGTATAACTATGAAATATAATATAAAATGAAATATAGATTAATCCTTATTAAAGCTACAATTGTCTCTGTTTTCTTTGTTCTTTGGTGAACATTAATAACAGACATCACAGTAACTGGTTTATTAGGCTGCTGTCACTTTAAGAGCTGCATGACGCGCATCTCATTTCCTCACAGCTCTTTAAGTTCATTTAAGACATTATTTAACTTATTTAAGACCGTTCTTATGAGAATACTCATAAGTACTGTTTATTCAAGCATGAAAAAGAACTTGATACTGGCGTGTGTCTTTCTGTGCACACGAGTCGTGTGTGTGTCACATGACATGACATTCACAGCGCGTTCTCGTTTGTCTTGTGGCGCTTAAATGGTTTAAAAGCATTTGTGTGAATAAGAGCGTGATCATATAATGTAACACTAGCCAAATTATGATGGAGAAAACAGATGCTGTGTAAATATTTTTAATGCAATTTAACTGAAAATATTAAATATAAACTTTGACAGCACTAATAGTATGTCTTTGTAAGATGATATTTAAATGCTTAGTTTAATGATTAAAGCTCTAGTTTTAAAACATATAATACAATGCAATAACAATAATGATTGAGAGATGATCTTATTTGATTTTTGGATGATGTCTGGATAATCAAGTAAACCTGCTTCAAACTTATTCTCATGTTTACTTGATAAAAATCAGTGCAGATTTCACAGCAGAAAGACACGAGCTAAAGGACGTTTGTACAACCACACTAAAAGACAATCAGATTGTGTGCGACAGCAAAGTTTTACAATTTAGAGGCCTTACAAATTTGTGTTTGAAATATTATACAGTGGCTTTATAGGGTTCAGTACATTCATATGGCAAAAGGGACCATCATTTCAACTAAAGAGTGGTAAGTGGATTCCAAATATTTGATGAAAAATACAGTAAAAATCAAATTAAACAACAAAGGCTTGTTTTTTACTAAATTAACACAAGGATGACTGACTTTTTGATATGCACCAATGTAGTATTGCTGTTTAATACCATTTTTATACAAATATTATTACTGTAATTGTATTAATTGTGTTCCACAGAAGAGTGTGGTAGTGACATGATGAAGGTGAGTAAATGATGTGAATGATGAGTGAATGCTTCGGCTATTAACCCGAACGAACACGAACGAGCGGCCGAGTGACTGACTGGAAATCATCATACGGTTATCCGGCGATAATGAGCCGCTGATGCCGCGATCAGGTTAGCCGTGCCGCGGCATCCATTGTTTCAGGGGTGACTGCTCCTCTGAAGCCGCGAACCGGCTCCACCGTCTCTGCGTCACCGCGCTCCCCGAGCCCCGGCCTTCAGCGCTAATTAGTTTCAGAGGGAGCCGAGAACGAGCCCTTCCCACACATCCGAGAGAGGAGAGCTCACATTATCCAGACAAATACAGAGAGGCCGGCTGTAAAACTGCCATATCGAGGGCTTCTCCAGAGCATCAGATCTTCAGACACGGCAATCTGTTTTCATTTGCCCCCAGACCGAACTTCTGCACGTTTGTCGCTCTCGGACCACCGGCAGCATGATTAGTGCTGCTGGGAATATGCAGTGGCTTATTCAAACAGCTGTTAGCGGGCGATTCTCCGTCCCGCCTCAAACCGGCTGATTTATTAAGCAACACTTTCTTTTCTGGCTTCTGAGGCCGTGATGAATGTGGCGCTATGCATAAATTTACCACAACGGCTCCGGCGTGAACACTTTATCTTAATGATTAAACATTGCCCTGATCAGCGGCCTAACTGCGTTCATCTATCCTGCGCGACTAAACTCTGTCAACAGCGTTTCAGGGCGTTTAAGGGCTTTTTGTCAACTGGAAGCATCGCTCTCTTTTCCTTTGTCTTTTGGCTGGAAAAATTCGAGGGCGTTTGATCTGAAGCGGCTTGAGTTCATTTATAAATAGTTCCTCCGGGCACCGGCGCGGTCGAGGCTGTTTTGGCAGCGTTGCGCGGTCGTAATCTCAGAAGGGCCGCGGCGTTCTCGCTCTCCGCTTACCGCGGTAATTGGCTGATGAGGAGCTCGGGCCCTAAAAAGAATGTCAGTGTTCGATTTCCCCGGGATCCTGAGTGAGGATATGTCACCATTTACTCCTCTTTCGGGTGACACCGGCTCTTGGCAGAAACTCTGGGGAAATCATTACGCTGTTTATACCTCTCCCCTGTCGCAGCGCGCTTCCCTTTGATATTTTCACAATGTTTTTCCACTGAGTGATGGTACCTCGCCGGGGTCGGAGAGAACAAGTCCCTTTTGTAAATTTGTGACCATATTTTAACGGGCAAAAGAGAAAAAGGCAGACAATTGGTGACGCGTAGCGGGAAGCCGCTGAGAGGGCTTGAAGGGACGATCAATGCTGTCCAGCAGGTGTCTTCTCCGAGTAAAGAGACGGCGATATTGATTTCTGGGGCCGCGGACACATTTTTAGAGCCGATTGCTTCGGCTGTGCTGAATTTGGGCTTTTTATTCCATGACTTGTTCACCGTGAATAATGTTTAAAGTCACAATTTGAAGGTTCATAGATTTTTGCACTGCAAACGAATCTTGATTGTAATTTTAATGATGCTTTTATATGCACTATATAATTCAATGGCTGCACATATTTTGTGTGTTTTCTGCTCACCAAGGCTGCATTTATTTGATCAAAAATATAGTAAAAATGTGAAATATTTTTACAATGTAAATCAGATGTTTTCTATGTGAATATATAGTAAAGTGTAATTTATATGCAGTGATCAAAGCTGAATTTTCAGCATCATTACTCCAGTCTTCAGTGTCACATGATCCTTCAGAAATCATTCTAATATGATGATATGTTGAAAACAGTGATAGTTTGGGGTTAAAGAAATTAATAGTTTTATTCAGAATAGATGCTTAAAATTGAACAGGCATTTTTGGGTCATTGACGAATAAGGTTTTTAAAAGTGTAAATAAACATAATGGAGATATAATTAATTTTGAAGTTTTATTAAGTGTTAACAGTGAGATTATGTGTTTTTTATAATCAATTAACTCTGCTTTTGTCATTTTTTACAAGACGGACAAAATTTGTCACCAAAAAAGTTGTTCAGTTTAACTAAAATTTCAGTTTTACCGAATGACACTTTTGTTTATACCGAATGATGATATTTTCAAGCTGATATCTAGCAAAAGGACAATCAAACATTTTATATTTAGTACAAGTTTTTAAAATATTGCAACATTTTCCATGTTTTATAGCGGTTGCACCGAATGACCTGATGTTTCGGGACATGCGTATGATCAAGTGAAAACATGAATTTATCAAATAGTTAAGAGAGAGTTAGTTACTTTGTTTCACAACCATGTGCTCCTTTGCAGGTGTCTGAATGATGTCACATCCTGTCACATGATACTTACCACATGACTTGATCCAAAATGGTCCCTTTATATTGGTTTCTCCGAAATGACATCAATGAAATTCATTTTTCCGGACATTCTTTCTCATAACGAAGCAACGACTTCTACACATAATTTTAATACTATTTTGCACTATGTTGATATATGATGTTATAAAATAAAAAATATATACATTTATTACATTTTAAGATATTTTAATCACAAATGAAACGGCTGTATTGGCCTTTGGACGGTTAAACCGAATGACCTTTTGACACTTCAACATCTTTGAAATACCTTTATATGTAGAAAAATATAATTTGGATTCAATAAAAGAGATCTAGTTGTACTACCTTGCATACTTTTTATGTCATATCTTTGCTTTTTATTATTATTATTAAGAATATCAGAATGATTTCTGAAGGATCATGTGACACTGAAGACTGGAGTAATGATGCTGAAAATTCAGCTTTGATCACAGGATATAAATTACACTTTACTATATATTCACATAGAAATCAGCTGATTTACATTACAAAAATATTTCACTTTTTTACTGCATTTTTGAATAAAAAAATTTGTAATTATTCCAAACTTTTCAACCAGTAGTGTGCGTAAAACTGCTGAAATGTAACACTTGATATTAAAAAGTATGTGTGAGTGTATCAGTAAGTGTGAAATGAACTGAAGCAGAAGTCTGTCGAGGTGTCAGATTCGTCAGCATGATGATTCCGGCTCTAATTGTAAAGACCTGCAGGACTGGGAGCTTCTGGGTAATAATTGTCAGAGTTACACAGGGTTAGACGTGTCATTACAGGGACGTCAATACGGCAGAAACTGAGAGGAGATCTGTAAATGATTCGCTTGTCAGCGGAGATGGCCAGAGACTTTATTGCGCTCAAACGCCCTCCGAATCAATATGCAACGCTGACATTATTATATAAAAGCAGATTACGTTTAAACGTTAGAGGAGCACATAAACCGACTGCAATTACTTGTTTCAGTTAATGTGAAGTCAACACTGATGATCTGATAGAAACAGGATTAAATTCAGTCGCACTTTTCACAATAATGTTCCTGAAGATATTAAGTCTGAATCAAAATGAAGTGAGTTTGTGCTTAAAACAAGAACAAATATCTGCTAACGGAGTCTTGTTTTCCCTTTAAATTGTTTATTTTTCTCCATTGGCAGATATTTATTCTCCTTTCATTTTTCTTCTCCAGTAAATTTTGATTTAAGACTGTTTAGATATTTGTGCTGGAAAACGAGACAGAAACACTGAGGAAGAACATCATTGTTTGCCGGCTCTATCAGCCGCAGTTTCAGATGGTTTCTGCCAGACTGATTTGTCTGCTCTTGACCTTTCCAGCGAACTGTCCCATCATGCAGCAGGAGCGCTCCTCAGGGACTCCAGCTCTGCTGATAATGAAGCCTGTCATCTCCGCTCACCTCCACGCCGGACACACTTCCAGCTCCGGACGGCTCCTCCATCGATTCGCTGCTATTTTCCAAAGCGGCTCTGTGCGTCTCGCTGAAATTCCCTCCCGGAGCTCTTCGGAGCTGCACTTGTTGGCTGGAGATGTTGTAACAGGTCACAGCGGAGACGTCAGCGCCGTCACGTCTGCAGATCTGTGAGTTTGTGCTGCTTTAACCTCACGTTTCTGAGTCAAACTACGGCTGAAGTCAAACTACAGCTACAGGTTACTATGCAAAATGCACAGAAAAAATCAAACATTGCATGTGTTCTTAATTTCTGGCCAAAAATTATGTTGCTCAATTGCACACTATTATCACAAATAAAACAATAGACTTTTCAGATGTTATAAAACTTATGCGAACATTTCCATTTTATTATTCTTCTAACGTTATGGGAACGTTACTTTTGAATGTTTTCTGAACATTCCGAAACAAGTAGTAACATTTAAAAAAACGTTACATGAACTTCCAACTGAAATGTTTCAGAAAAAAATGTATGTATAATGTTTTTGTTAATGTTTTGAGAACATTATTAAAGACCAGATAGCATTCTATTTTTAACGTTTGTTCATAACTTTGAGAGAACCTTGAGAAAGCGTTCCCTGTTCGCTGGGATGAAGGATCGTGTTTGCATGAATTTACAGAATCCTGTTCCTGATCTCCTGCCGTCTGGATCATCACAACATGGAAACACAAGGTGAGATGAACAGTCACATGGTGTTCAGATCAGGATTTTGCACAGAAATAAAGGATAATAATCACATTCAGGAGAAAAGTATTTTATTTTGAGACCGCAGCAATCATAAAGTCAACATGAAATGGAGGTAAAATGTTTTCATGTTCACTTTAGGAACTGAATACAAAACATATTTGTGTTTAGCAAATTATAACTGATAGAACTAATATGGTTTATTGTTCAGACAGTATATACTAAATATTGATACCCATTGTGTGTGTGTATGTGTAATGTGTATATATATATATATATATATATATATATACAAACTCAATTCAAAAGTCTCTTCTGCTCAGCAAGGCTGCATTTATTTGATCAAAAATACAGTAAAAATGTGAAATATTTTTGTAATGTAAAACAGCTGTTTTCTATGTGAATATATAGTAAAATATAATTTATATTCAGTGATCAAAGCTGAATTTTCAGCATCATTACTCCAGTCTTCAGTGTCACATGATCCTTCAGAAATCATTCTAATATGATGATTTGCTGCTCAAGAAACATTTATGATTATTATCAATGTTGAAAACAGATCATATTTTTATGGAAACTGTGATGCATTTTATTTCTCAGGATTCTTTGATGAATATAAAGTTCAAAAGAACAACAATTATTTGAAATAGAATCTTTTGTAACATTTTAAATGTCACTTTTGATCAATTTAATGCATCTTTGATGAATAAAAGTATTAATTTATTTTTTAAAAATTCTTACTGACCTCTAAAATTTAAGCGTTAGTGTGTGTGTGTATATTTATATATAATACACACACACATATATTGATAAAAACATACATACAGTACATACATTTAGTTTCTAAATAAAAATGCAAATCACACTACAAGGTCAAAATGAATCAAATTTACATACATTTAAATACAGCTTATTTTAACAGATCTAAATGTCATTTGAAACAAAATTTAAAGTGATAATTCGAATGGTCAAGATTTCGAACAGAATTCAAGTCTGTCTCTTATGGCACTTGCAGATGATAATAAACACTGTGTTGATTTCTGCAGTTAAACTCCTACAGCAGATCATAAAGTGCTGCGCAGTGAGGAGAGAGTTGGCGTTACACATTAGATCGCGTCACATATGGACTGATATGATACAAAAAATGCCTGCATAGTGGTTAGACAATAATCTAATGACGATACGATGGAGGAAAATACAGTCACAGCAGAACTCCGATATGAAGATATTGACATGAAGCATAAATCAGACAGACGTACAGCGTCAGTGATTCACCATCCCTCCACCTCCACCACCAGAGGCTCTTTCACCTTGATCTTCCCGCTGTTGACGATCACACACTCGGTGTACGGCAGGTTCCGATCGTTCGTGTCCTGGAGTTCAATGGTGTGAACCACAGCCTGAGACACACACACACACACACACACACACACACCGCTGATGAGTGATGTCATCCGCTCGCAGCGCTGCTATTGGTTTACTACTGTAGTGACATCACTCACTCTGTCTTTGTGTCTGTAGGAAACAGATGTTATGTGAAACATCCCAAAAAACATCTTTTTTATAGTTTTTTCAATTTTTATTTTTCCTGATTTTAATGGTTAAATAAAAAAGCTTAATTAATAGAAATCATTGGAAAATTGTTGTTTGTTAAATTACATTTTTAGGGCCCTTTTTTTTTCTTTTCTTTTCTTTTCTTTTTTTTACAAATTCTGTTTTTTTGTTTCAATTCATCTGGATTCTATTTTGATGGTTTAATTAAATTGTAATAATTAAAAAGCATGTCTAATCAAATGAATTCTTAAAACTTTAACAAATTAATTTATTGCTTTTTTTTTTTTTTTTTTTACAATAATATGGCCCTATAATTTTTTTTTTTTTAGAAATTCTGTTTTTTTTTTTTTTTAATTCTTCTGGATTCCATTTTAATGGTCCATTAATTAAATTTTATAAAATTAGAAAATTAAATACAATTATTAAATTTCATATCTAAAATTGTATCAACTTAATAATTTATTTATTTATTGAACAATAAATAAAGGACCCTGTGAAATTATTTTTTCAGAAATTCTGTTTTATTTTATTTTTTTCCAAATTCTGTTAATTCCATTAATTAAATTTTAATAATTAAAAATCATATCTAAAATTGTATCAACTTAATTATTTATTTATTTATTGAACAATAATAGGACCCTGTGAAATTATTTTTTCAGAAATTCTGTTTTAATTTTTTTCTGGATTTTTGATTTAATACAAAAAATAAAACATGCAATAAAAATGATGATTGTGATTATTAGTGTCAGGGTTGTGATTATTCCTTTAAAATTAAAGTTTTAATAATTTTATTATTATTATTTAAGAATTGCATTCTACTGTACAATAGTAATATTTTTCTGTCACAATTTCAAGTTAAACCGAACTTTTTATTTTGGCGGGTTGCAGTGAAGACCTTTGAGTTTTTGAAGGTTGAAAATAATTGTTTTTTCACATACATAATACATAAATACTTTATTAACATTTTAAGTGAACCTCAAAGAACATATTAAAATAATTTAAAAAATCCATGTCATAACCCATTTAATAGTCTTTTTAGGCTTTAAAATTCACAGACACTAGAGTCCATATCTCCATATGATTAAATGTGCAGCAATACTTTTGATTTATTTATCCAAAATTCCATTTTCATGACTGGATTCTGTGTTTCTGTCTGAAATCATATGGCCCTAAATGTGTGTGTGTTCTGCAGGAATCATACCATCCCCTCCAAGACTTTGCCGAACACCACGTGTTTGCCGTCCAGCCACGGCGCTCTGGCTAAAGTGATGAAGAACTGAGAGCCGTTGGTGTCGGGCCCGGCGTTCGCCATACTGACCCAACCTGCGCCCAGATGTCTGAGCTTGAAGTTCTCGTCCGCAAATGTGTTTCCATAGATGCTTTTACCTGAAACACACAACTGAGGATAAGAGTCTCTGCCGTCGTTATTCATTACAGATAATTACAGAGTTTTGTGTGAGGAATTATATTACACCTCTTAAATACGCGTCACATTAAGTGAATGTTTATTTAAAGGAGCTATCTGTACGAATTTTCACATATTTCTTTTTTATTGCCAGTGTGTGAACAGCTTGTAACGAAACTTAAAAGTTTCACAGTAAGTTGCTGTTGCAGTTCACTTAACGGCCACCGGTGTCACTACTAACAAGGGTTTCTGAACTATCACATGACTGGAGTCACATGGTGTTCTACACTAGCTATGTTTACATGCACCCAAATAATATGTATATAATAGGATTGATGGCTCAGACTGAAAATCCTTCATATAAACACCTCAACTGATCCGACTGAGCTCGACTGGATGTGAAGACCTGAAATAATCTGATCAACAGAAAAAAATAAAATATGTAAACTCTTAAATTTTTTCAATCATAAATAATCTCATAGTTTATAACTCGCAATTCCGACTTTATAACTCGCAATTCCGACTTTATATCTCGCAATTCTGGCTTTATATCTCGCAATTCCGACTTTATAACTCGCAATTCCGACTTTATAACTTGCAATTCTGACTTTATAACTCGCAATTCCGACTTTATATCACGCAATTCTGACTTTATATCACGCAATTCTGACTTTATATCACGCAATTCTGGCTTTATATCTCGCAATTCTGACTTTATATCTTGCAATTCTGACTTTATATCACGCAATTCTGACTTTATAACTCGCAATTCTGGCTTTATATCTCGCAATTCTGACTTTATATCTTGCAATTCTGACTTTATATCACGCAATTCTGACTTTATAACTCGCAATTCTGGCTTTATATCTCGCAATTCTGACTTTATATCTTGCAATTCTGACTTTATATCACGCAATTCTGACTTTATAACTCGCAATTCTGACTTTATATCACGCAATTCTGACTTTATAACTCGCAATTCTGACTTTATATCTCGCAATTCTGACTTTATATCTCGCAATTCTGACTTTATATCACGCAATTCCGACTTTATATCTCGCAATTCCGACTTTATATCTCGCAATTCTGACTTTATATCTCGCAATTCTGACTTTATATCACGCAATTCTGGCTTTATATCTCGCAATTCTGACTTTATATCTTGCAATTCTGACTTTATATCACGCAATTCTGACTTTATATCTCGCAATTCTGGCTTTATATCTCGCAATTCTGACTTTATATCTTGCAATTCTGACTTTATATCACGCAATTCTGACTTTATAACTCGCAATTCTGACTTTATATCTCGCAATTCTGACTTTATATCACGCAATTCCGACTTTATATCTCGCAATTCCGACTTTATATCTCGCAATTCTGACTTTATATCTCGCAATTCTGACTTTATATCACGCAATTCTGACTTTATAACTCGCAATTCTGACTTTATATCTCGCAATTCTGACTTTATATCACGCAATTCCGACTTTATATCTCGCAATTCCGACTTTATATCACGCAATTCCGACTTTATATCTCGCAATTCCGACTTTATATCTCGCAATTCCGACTTTATAACTCGCAATTCCGACTTTATAACTTGCAATTCTGACTTTATAACTCGCAATTCCGACTTTATATCACACAATTCTGACTTTATATCACGCAATTCTGACTTTACAACTCGCAATTCTGGCTTTATATCTCGCAATTCTGGCTTTATATCTTGCAATTCTGACTTTATAACTTGCAATTCTGACTTTACAACTTGCAATTCTGGCTTTATATCTCGCAATTCCGACTTTATAACTTGCAATTCTGACTTTATAACTCGCAATTCCGACTTTATATCACGCAATTCTGACTTTACAACTCGCGATTCTGGCTTTATATCTCGCAATTCTGACTTTATATCTTGCAATTCTGACTTTATAACTTGCAATTCTGACTTTATATCTCGCGATTCTGACTTTATATCTCGCAATTCCGACTTTATATCTCGCAATTCTGACTTTATATCACGCAATTCTGACTTTATATCATGCAATTCCGACTTTATGTCTCGCAATTCTGACTTTATATCTCGCAATTCTGACTTTACAACTCGCAATTCCGACTTTATATCTCGCAATTCCGACTTTATATCTCGCAATTCCGACTTTATATCACGCAATTCTGACTTTATAACTCGCAATTCCGACTTTATATCTTGCAATTCCGACTTTATAACTCGCAATTCCGACTTTATATCTCGCAATTCCGACTTTATATCACGCAATTCCGACTTTATATCTCGCAATTCCGACTTTATATCTCGCAATTCCGACTTTATAACTCGCAATTCTGACTTTATATCTCGCAATTCCGACTTTATATCACGCAATTCCGACTTTATATCACGCAATTCTGACTTTACAACTCGCAATTCTGGCTTTATATCTTGCAATTCTGACTTTATAACTTGCAATTCTGACTTTACAACTCGCAATTCTGGCTTTATATCTCGCAATTCCGACTTTATATCTCGCAATTCCGACTTTATAACTTGCAATTCTGACTTTATAACTCGCAATTCCGACTTTATATCACGCAATTCTGACTTTATATCACACAATTCTGACTTTACAACTCGCAATTCTGGCTTTATATCTCGCAATTCTGACTTTATATCTTGCAATTCTGACTTTATAACTCGCAATTCCGACTTTATATCTCGCAATTCCGACTTTATATCTCGCAATTCCGACTTTATATCACGCAATTCTGACTTTATAACTCGCAATTCCGACTTTATATCTTGCAATTCCGACTTTATAACTCGCAATTCCGACTTTATATCACGCAATTCCGACTTTATAACTCGCAATTCCGACTTTATATCTCGCAATTCCGACTTTATATCTCGCAATTCCGACTTTATAACTCGCAATTCTGACTTTATAACTCGCAATTCTAAAAAAATACTTTTATTAACATTACTGGAAGAGTATTTCTTCATAACTTTGAGAGAACATTTTGAGAATGTTCCCTGTTATCGTGGAAGCTCTTCTGATATATACGTCAGCTTTTCATCAAGTCATCAAGGCTTAAACTACAATTAAACATGACATCATTGTGTGTTTTTTGTCCGGTATTGCACATGCGCTGAAGTTTTGTGTTCACATAAACAACTTTCAGAATCTGAAATTGGACCAGATTCATTCCAAATGATCCATGTAAAACATACCTCAGCCATTTTACTTGCACATTCTCCTAAACATCTGTTTGTGTTTCAGAGAAGAAAGAAAGTCATATGTCTATGGACTCACATGAGGGTGAGTAAATCAACAGATTTTCATTCCTAAAGCTCAACGCACATCCTAAATATGAAGAAAGTGTTATTCTCACCGCCTGTTCCGTCTCCAGCTGTAAAATCACCTCCCTGGATCATGAAATCCTTGATAACACGATGGAACTTGCTGCCTTTGTACCCGTAACCCTTCTGAAGAGAGGATCAGTGTTAGCCTGTCGTCAGTCAGTGGATCTGATGTATTTTCACAGATGTGTGTATGATGTGAGATCTACCTCTCCTGTGGCAAGAGCCACAAAGTTCTGCACGGTCAGAGGAGCGACTTCTCCGAACAGACCGATCACGATCCTGCCAACCTCGTGTCCTCCGACAGTGATGTCAAAAAACACCTGCAGCATGAAGAGCACAATACACCTGAGTTTAGCACTGTGTGTATATATGTGGTTTATATACATCAATAGTGTGTGTGTGTGTATAGAAAAAAGCAGAATATATATATAGATTTTTTTAAACTTTAAAAAGTATTCGATATGGTGAATTCAGGGTGATTGGGACAGTTTTTGCCATTGAGATTACTTGGAAAAAGTGTCCCAGTTACCCTGAATTCACCCTGTATTAATATTAATAATGTGAGACGGAATGAAGAGACGCATTTACAAACACGCATGCGCACAATACAACGATCTGTCAACGCGTAAAAGACTAAAACAGAGATGCACCGCAGGTTTAATTCATGATTGTGTGGATGGATGATTGTTTTGAGGTTCTCGCTGTGATGCTGCAGGACGCGTCGCGCTTCGGTTGACAGAAAATGCCGCAGCAGGACGCGCGTCTCACCTTGTCCGTCACTTGCGGTCCCCTCCGCGTTTTAAAATCAATGGCGCTGCCTAAAAACGGCAAATAAAGGAGAGTAAACGCGTGCCAGAGCTGAGGCATCTCTGAATATGGATGTGAGCGAGTATTTGACTGAAGAGAATCAGCGGGTTCAGTGGCGCGCGCGTCTTCCTGTATGACGCTCCTCCTCCAGGGCGCGCGTGCGCGTGTCACGGCGCGCAATGTCTGAGGAATTTACTAAAAAAAAAACAAAAAAATGCGATGTGCCACACACACATAATCTAAAATAGAAGAACACACCCGTTTGGATACTAATGTACAGAAGGGGAGAAATATAAAAAGACTAGTTCTTCAACCTTTAAGATGAACAATTGCAGTTATAAGTGATTTGGCACATTGAAACATTAGCTGTTCCAAGACTTTCCAAGTTTCTGCTGGTTTTGGTTGGTTTTCTAAAAACGTTTGAAATAAATAATAAAAATTCTGCCATGTAAAAAAACAACAGAAACTTAAAAATAAAGGTTCTTCATTGGCTTTTTGTGGCGAAGAACCTTTTAACATCTTTGTAGTGGAAAACGTTTCTTTACACTCTTAAAAATAAAGTTTTTTTTTTTTTACAGTAATGCCATTTAGAGGAACCATTTTTCTTAGTGTGATGAACAATTTAATTAAGAACCATTGGTTACACTTTATTTTAAGGTGACCGTGTTACAGTGTAATTACACATTTAAGTACAGAGTAATAATAATTAACTACATGTACTTACTATAGGAATAGGGTTAGGATGAGGGTTTGGTTTAGGGTTAAATGCATGTAATTATGCATAATTTATAGTTATTACTACAGTAACTACATGTAACGTGTAACAATGACACTGTAAAATAAAGTGTTACCAAACCATTTCTCACTATTATGCAATGGAAAGATTCCTTCTTGATGGAACTATTCATGCCAATAAAAAACCTTCATTTTTAAAGGATTAATTCACTTCAGAATTAAAATGTCCTGATAATTTACTCACCTCCATGTCATCCAAGATGTTCATGTCTTTCTTTCTTCAGTGGAAAAGAAATGAAGGAAATCATTCCAGGATTTTTCTCCATATAGTGGACTTCACTGGGGTTCAACGGGTTGAAGGTCCAAATGTCAGTTTCAGTGCAGCTTCAAAGAGCTCTACATAATCCCAGACGAGGAATAAGAGACTCATCTAGAGAAACCATCGACCATTTTCTACAAAAAGATAACAATTATATACTTTTTAACCACAAATGCTCATCTTGCACTGCTCTGTGATGCTCCACGCATGACGTAATCATGTTGGAAAGCTCACACGTGACATAGGTGGAAGTGTTTACAAAGCAAACGTGCAAAGACCAAGTCAAACGGACTTTACAAAAAAAGTAAAACAATGTCAGATAATTCTGAAGTTGGAGAAGAAAATGAGAGTTTTTCTCCCTACCGCGGTACTTCCGCCTACGTCACGCGTGAGCTTTCCAACATGATTACGTCATGCGTGGAGCATCACAGAGCAGTGCAAGATGAGCATTTGTGGTTAAAAAGTATATAATGTTTATTTTTTTTTTAGAAAATGTCCGATGGTTTCTCTAGATAAGACTCTTATTCCTCGTCTGGGATCATGTAGAGCTCTTTGAAGCTGCACTGAAACTGACATTTGGACCTTCAACCCGTTGAACCCCAGTGAAGTCCACTATATGGAGAAAAATCCTGGAATGTTTTCCTTCATTTCTTTTTGACTGAAGAAAGAAAGACATGAACATCTTGGACGACATGGGGATGAGTAAATTATCAGGAAATTTTAATTCTTAAGTGAACTAATCTTTCAAGAGTGTATATTATTAAATGTTCTTCATTCTAAGAAGAAAAATGGTTCTTTTAAGAACTATTCACTAAAATCTTCTTTTATGTTGGTTCTATGTTGGTTTATTTACGCAGGACCTAAAAATCATATATTTTATTTGCGTTCTTTTATATTTGGTGCCTGTTCGAATCTGGTTTATTCTCAAGCACACAATCTAGGGGCCGCGGGGCCCTTAATCAGGTCAAGTGCCGCTTCATTAAACTGCTGGTCGCTGCCATGTAAAGCACCAGAGCTCATCTCAGAGACGGTGCCCCTGGAGGACTCGCCGTAATGGTTTCAGTGCTGACGGCTGCTCTAATCATTGGCTCCAACCTCAATTTTTACTGGGAAACCCTGTGAAATTGGCTCGAATGTGCCGTTTCTGTGAGTATATTTACTTCCTGCAGGTCTGAGATCAGTGCATACAGACAGAAATGAGGAGGAAGATGCTTCAAAACAGACCAGACTAAAATACGCGTTGTTATACATGTAAGTAAATGGTTAATGGCAACATGCATTATGGTTTCAGACAAATAATTCACCATGTTCCATCATGTATGAAGATGATGTTTGGTTGCTCATACAGTTCACTGATTGCGGTTTATCCAGCTTCAGTTCTGTCGGGACGTGTTACAGGTATTATGAAGACACGAGCAGCAGCGACTCAAAGCGCTTCAAGCTTCAGACACTGAACTGAATTGAAGAAGACAGCAGGAGAAAGAGCAGCGTCTCTCACTGATGGCATCTTCAGATCTGCTTCACACTGACGTCTTCACTGACGGCTCAGAAATGAGTTCTTGTGGTGTAGTGGTTAACAATCTGGGTCGAACCCCACTCAGTATTGAGTTACTGCAGTGAGACTTTATTAATTAAAGCATCAGCAGAATTATCTACAGTTAGATGTTTTGCTTTAATCATACTAAAGTGCCAAACTCGTGTTTGTTGCTTGCAAGTACAGCTTTTATATAAAATGGCAATAATAGTAATAATGCAAATGAGGTGTTCAGAGTTTGTGTGACTGGGTGATGTTGACAGGCTCTAGTGCGCCCCCTCTGTCCCATGTGACAGAATGACAGCGACACATTTAAATATTCAATGTAGATCATTATAGTCAATGCAAATGAGCCGTACATGTGTTTAATGTGTTGAAGATATATAACTTAATATTGATCAATAGCCTACTGAATGTAGTGCAGATTAAACACAAACCAATTTGGGTTGTTTTCAACCTAAGGGCTAAGAACATAAAGGACAGAACACATGTTGGGTTAATTTTATTACCCAGCAAATTGGGTTATTTAACCCAGCATAATGGGTTCATTTTTACTATAATGCTAACTTTTTCTTTTTTTACTTCATACATGAATTAATGTTTACAGATGAACTTAAACCCTCTAAACCTTTTTTAAATACTCCACTCAACCACTGGTTTGCATGATAATTCCTTTATTTTCAATCATATTTTATATAGTTTTTAATACATGTGGCCAACATTTAAGATCATTTAACAAATATGAGAAGTAAAAATGAAACATTTCAAAGTAATTCAATGGACCAGTCTCTGTTGTGCTGTTTCCACCGTAACCGCGCTGGATCTCGTGCCGGAGATGACTCGCGTTCGACGGGGAAACTGATAACTTCAGACCGCTGTCTTTCACTCATAGCTGTGACTGACTCCATAACCTGTCCATAAATAATCAGTGTACAGTTCTGAGAACATATTTTAACATCCGGAGTATTTGTATTCTGTAACTTTTTTTTAATAAAATCCTAAAATTGTATGCAAGGCATCAGGCGTTTCCCTCAAAAGACCGACGTGGCACTCATTTAGGTGACTCACATCCCAATCCCCTGTATGTTGCTTTGCATAAAATTAAAAGATAAACAGAACAATAATGATTTTTTAGATAAAATAAAACGTACACAAACCATTTTACAAAAGACATGCAGCAAGTTGACGGAGTTGCACTGATCTCTCCTGAAGAGGGCGCAAAAATCCTGAGATAAATAACTCAACCCCTGGGTTGTTAGTCTGACCCAGGATCTGTGTAACACAAAAACTACCCAAACGCTGGGTTGTTACGTCTGACCCAGGATCTGTGTAACACAAAAACTACCCAAACACTGGGTTGTTACGTCTGACCCAGGATCTGTGTAACACAAAAACTACCCAAACACTGGGTTGTTACGTCTGACCCAGGATCTGTGTAACACCAAAAACTACCCAAACGCTGGGTTGTTACGTCTGACCCAGGATCTGTGTAACACAAAAACTACCCAAACACTGGGTTGTTACGTCTGACCCAGGATCTGTGTAACACAAAAACTACCCAAACACTGGGTTGTTACGTCTGACCCAGGATCTGGTAACACAAAAACTACCCAAATGCTGGGTTGTTACATCTGACCCAGGATCTGTTTAACACAAAAACTACCCAAACGCTGGGTTGTTACGTCTGACCCAGGATCTGGGTAACACAAAAACTATGCAAACACAGGGTTGTTACGTCTGACCCAGGATCTGGTAACACAAAAACTACCCAAACGCTGGGTTGTTACATCTGACCCAGGATCTGGTAACACAAAAACTACCCAAACGCTGGGTTGTTACATCTGACCCAGGATCTGGTAACACAAAAACTACGCAAACACTGGGTTGTTACGTCTGAGCCAGGACCTGGTAACACAAAAACTACCCAAACGCTGGGTTGTTACATCTGACCCAGGATCTGAGTAACACAAAAACTACGCAAACACTGGGTTGTTACGTCTGAGCCAGGACCTGGTAACACAAAAACTACCCAAACGCTGGGTTGTTACATCTGACCCAGGATCTGGTAACACAAAAACTACCCAAACGCTGGGTTGTTACGTCTGACCCAGGATCTGGTAACACAAAAACTACCCAAACGCTGGGTTGTTACGTCTGACCCAGGATCTGGTAACACAAAAACTACCCAAACGCTGGGTTGTTACGTCTGACCCAGGATCTGGGTAACACAAAAACTACCCAAACACTGGGTTGTTACATCTGACCCAGGATCTGAGTAACACAAAAACTACCTAAACACTGGAAAAATAACCCCAAAAATGACCCAAAAGGCTGAACTCAGGACTTGTGTAGAAAAAATAACTCAAGATATTTTAGAGTAAAGCAAGCACTATAAATGGTTTCTCGTGTCCTAAACCACACCGATACACACTAGTCTGAATGAGTTCACTTAGAATACCTCTATCAAGTGACACAAAAAGAGTTTTGTTAATGGATAAATAGCAAAAGCGCTTTTACATCATTAATAGATTGATGTAAAACACACTCGCGGCACTTCTATAAATCTCTTACTTGCAGTGCGGGTTATTAGCAGGCAATTTATTATAAATATGAATTGCAACAACAGGACGACAAGCATCAACTCCCATCTGAATATACGTCTATATTAATGAATTATATACTCAGCAACCCGTGACCTTAAAACTATAATAAGAGGCGCTGGTGGCTGAATTCTTTATCGGACTCCTGTCAAACGGGTCCGTTCATTTGTCTTTCAGCCATCAGCGGAATTAATTAACAAGAAATGCAAAGGGTCTAAGTGAATGTCAAACAGCAGTCTATGTTAATGAAAGACACACCTAAACACTTTTCTTCACGCTCTGAAAATATACAAATGAAGCCCAAGCTTTAATAATCCGCTTTTTTGGCACGGAAAATGATATATTTGGGCAGTTAATGTATTGATCCCCGCGGCCCCTCGAGTGCACTTTATTTCACTGCTCATTTATCAATGAATAAAAACACCAATACGCTGTCATAATAGCAATGTTATTTGGAAGTATGACAACTATAAATTGTTTTAAGGTTAGATTTGACATTATTATTGTTATTTAAATAATAATAATTCAATTAATAAGCCTAATAATGTTAATGACGGGTAATTGCGCCAGATTTTTGGAACTCTATCCTTGCGAAAATTCTAATGAACATTAAATCTGTGTGTGTTGTTATTACTCACATTCTTAAAGAGTGAAATGCATTTGTAGACAAGAATTCATTTTCAGACGATTATGTTTGTGTTTTGCTTCGTTATCAATCTACAGAGACCTCTGGATGACGAATGGGCCTGTCAGAGTATTGCCAGTCAAAACATTTACCCCTCCTCTGCTGTAAAATGCCCTACATTCAGATATAGAGCGGCTTTCCAAACAGCTGTAACTTTCTCAAGCGTCTGGAAGGCTGGGAAACTGAGAATGGTTACACAGTCTTATCTTAGTGCGGTCATTTCGAGCGAGAAACGGCATGAATATCCCTGGAAATAATGCTTGATTGATCACGCGAAAACTAAAATATAAAATTCTGACTTTTATGATTCTATATCTCTCTTACCGTTCTTTAATGGCGTAGATTGGCGCGAACATCCAGTGAGCTGCATACGATTTTTAAAATGGAGGCCGTTTTTAACGGACTGTGATGACGCGTTTTAATGGTCATCAGCGTGGTAAATCTTGCAAAGTTTTTATTTCATTTTTTTTAATGTATGTAGGCTACACTTATAACACTATGCTTAGTATTATATTAACTTTTAACCAAATTACAATAAATAAAACCTAGTTAACAGTGCTGTGAGGGTGTTTCTAATAACGGCTGTGTGAATGGCGGTAAAGTTGACACTTCTAACTGCCGTTATCAATCTCTCTATTTTTCGCTCTTTTCGAAAGTTGTAAAAACACTGTTGTTGAGTTTTTCTTTCGCTTTTTGAGAAAATGGGACACACAAAAATATATTTAATCTATTCTCTCATTCACCGCCATAGAATTTTACCAAACTATGACGACTTCCGTTTCGAGAAACCAAAAAGGGTCACAAGAAAAATTAGTTCTTTAAGTTTGGAAACCTCCCTTTTGGAAGCTTATTTTTAAGAGTGTAGCAACTTTCTTATACGAAATTCTGACATTTATGATTCTATATCTCTCATACCGTTCTTTAATGGGTAGATTGGCGCGAACATCCAGCGAGTGAATAAGATTTTTAAAATGGAGGCCGTTTTTTTTCATTTAAAAAAAAATGTATTTACATTTATAACACTATACTTAGTATTATATTAACTTTTAATCAAATAACAATAAATAAAAACTAGTTAACAGTGCTGTGAGGGTGTTTCTAATAACGGCTGTGTGAATGGCGGTAAAGTTGACATCTTTCTCATTTCTGACTGCCATTATCAATCTCTCTTCTCTTTTTTAAAGTTTTTGATGAGTTTTTTACTTTTTGAGAAAATGGGGACACACAACATAATGTATTCTCTCATTCACCGCCATAAAATTTTACCAAACTATGACGACTTCCGTTTCGAGAAACCGAAAAGGGTCACAAGAAAAATTTGTTCTTTTAGTTTGGAAACCTCCCTTTTGGAAGCTTTATTTTTAAGAGTGTAGCAACTTTCTCACTACAAAAGCAAGACGTTTTTTTTGTCAAATTTGCCGCGTAAACTAAAAAAAAGGCATTTGCGGTTATCTTACAAAGGATAAATCAAAAGTGCTTGAGACAGATGCTCAGCATCACTTCTGCTCTGCGTCCGTCTGTCCGGAGGCACGTGCCCGCGCGGGAGCGCGAGAGGAGGACGGGTGCGCGTGAGAGTGGGAGGACGCTCGTGCTGACGGGGTTCTCGGTCAACACTGTGATGGTGTGAGTGTCCGGGAGTCACAGCCTGGACTCTTCTGACAGGGTAAGTGTGTCTTTACTCGCGATCACTATCATTTTCACGCGCAGAAACATGAGGCGCAGAACTTCCTCACTTGTGTTAGTATGTTTAAGTTGAGCGATTCTTCTCTGAAGAAGAGCACATGAGAGTCCATCATCATCATCTGTGCTGCTGTTACAGTCGGACATGCTGAAGCCGAGCGAGCCCAGCGGTTCTGCTTTCCTCAAAGTGGACCCGACCTACATCCAGCACTGGCAGCAGCTCTTCCCGCAGAACCCGCTGAAAAGCGCCGCGCTGCCGCCGCCGGTGCCGCTGGAGAGCCTTCGCCTGCAGAGACCCAGCCTGATCTCGTGCACCTCCTCGTCCTCCTCGAGCTCCTCCACCGCGTCTCCCGCGTGCTCCTTGAGTCAGCTCGCGCTGTTCGGACAGACTCTGAGCTCCGACAGCGGCGGAGGCGCTTCTCAAGCCAAAGAACTTTGTTTGTCGTCCAACTTTAAGAATGACAAAGGCTCGCGGCTGAAGCTGAGCTCCGAGGAGCTGGACTACTACCTGTACGGACAGCAGCGGATGGAGATCATCCCGGTCAACAACCACAACGGAGACGCCAACAACCGTGAGCATTCATCCATCCACACATGAGGATTACACTTTATTTTAATTATGCGTTTGAGTTATATCAATTAAGAACATGTAGCTACTTTTTAAGGTTGGTTACATGTATAATTTACTGTTAAAATAAAGCGTTATCGGATTCGATTATGAAAAAAAAAAATGCCTGATCAAGAATGGGAACTTTTTATTCTCTAGTTCTTTAGAAAACATCACAATTAAAGAACTTGTACTGAAACATCAATAAGTATTTAAATAACTCAAAATATGGTTCTTGAAAATAACAGAATCGTCCTTATTTTTTTAACAAAATGAGCGCCGTTTCAGAATATAGTAGATATCGTGATAAATGTGAATTTATGCGCTGTTTTAAGATATTTATAAAATATGCTTTGAATAATTTGTTTTTTTGATAAAAAAAAAAGTGCAATCTTCTGAAAACTAGCTATTTTTGCAGTAGGCCAAAGAATGTGTGTTAAGTGAATTCTGTAGTGATCGAATTGAATTAATTCTCGTGTCGAGTTTGACGAGTTTTATTTTATTATCATCGCGATCATCTCGCGAAAATTATCAGCGCGCGACAATTAACACGAGCAAAATCCCGAAATTATAATTAAAATGAATAGAAATAGCTTTAAAAAAAAAATCATATTCACACTGAAGAAATTCAGCCTTATTTTAAAACACATAAACATTTCTTCAATGTTTTAAAGCTGATTTGTATATTAAAATCGACTTATTTTAGATAAAATCTGAGATGTCTTAAACATTTTTAATTAGGTAGCCTATATCGAATATATGATAATTACACTTGAGATCTTCTGAATGGAATCTTTATTAATCGCGCGAATGATTTTTAGCCCGTTTTATTCCGTCTTTTTTCCGCTTTTCCTCAATAAGCGCTCTTCATGCTGTATGATTGTGAGATGTGATGAGAGTGATCAGCAGATCTTCATCGATAAATGCAGCAGCACATGAGGGATGAGCGGACAACACACAATTAATTGCTGTATAGTTTTGTAGAGTGACTCCGGATCACTGATCGATCTGCTCCATCGGCCCACATTCATCATCCCAACACGGGACATGTGTGTCTCCCGGGGACAGCGAGACTTCTTTATCTACATGCGCGATTCTGAGCCCATATTTCAGAGCAGTGGAGCTCGTTTATAAAGCGGGACACATGTGCTTCACAACCTTCATTTGCGCCGATGATTGGAGGAATTTCAGATGCAAACACGAAATAAGGTGCACAGTCAAATAAATAAGAATTGTGTTCACATTGAGCCGCGCGCTTGATGTCTGTATGACGAGCAGCACGTGTTCAAATGCGTTTAATCGTGTGTTTAAGAGATATTTCAGTCGTTTACAATTTCATTTAATTGATGCTAAAATATTTTAATTTAAAGTCCCGAATGCACAACACCTTTTTTGAATGATTAATATAAAATGCATCTGTTTTTACGTTCATCTTTAGATTTAAAATCATTCATGATTGTTTCACGCAAAAACAACCCAAGTTGGGTTAAATATGGACAAACCCAGCGATTGGGTTGTTTGCTGTGTAGTGTTATTGTTTAAAAATGATTGGTATATGATTGGATTAAAATGAACCCAAAATATGTTGGAAATTAAAAATCAGAGACAACAATAATAATCAAAAGGTGAACATGTATTAATAATCAATTATTGTTTAATTATTATTCATTAAACATATTAATAAATGTTAATTTCCAACCTATTTTGGGTTCATTTTAAGCGAGCAATACAGTCATTTTTAAACAATAGTTGAGTTAAATAAAACTACCCAGCATGTTGGGTCAAACATGTAATCCAATCGCTTGGTTTGTCCATTTTTAACCCAACTTGGGTTGTTTTTAACCCAGCATTTTTTAGGGTGTAGAAGGAACGTCTTCATGCACCAACTGATCATTTAAAGTTTGTGTGTGATGAAGTATTTGTATACAATTTAATTTAGTTTTATAATATCTTTCTTAGTCGCAAATATAAGCTGATCTATTTTTACATCCATTTTGGGACAAAGCTTTAGATTTAAAGTCTCCATGATCGTTCGAAGCACAGCAGAAGGAATGTCTTCATGCACCAGCTCACAGAGGGACAATTTCAAGTTTGTGTGGATCTGCGTGGGCCGTTCGGGGTCCCATCTGTGTGTGCGGTGACTAACTGGCCCTCTCGCTGTGCGTCCCGCAGGCTGTGACATGTGTGCGGACAACCGTAACGGAGAATGCCCCATGCACGGACCCCTGCACTCGCTCCGGAGGCTGGTGGGGACCAGCAGCGCATCGGTGGCCGTCCCCCCTCCGGAGGTCCCGGACTGGCTGCGGGATTTGCCGCGTGAGGTGTGCCTGTGCACCAGCACCGTCCCGGGTTTGGGATACGGCATCTGCGCAGCCCAGCGCATCCCGCAGGGAACCTGGATCGGGCCCTTCCAGGGCGTCCCGCTGCCGCTGGAGAAGGTGCAGTCGGGATCCGTGCGAAACTCAAGACACTTGTGGGAGGTGAGTGTGTGTTTCGGTACCGGGCGCTCGCAACACCAAAGTCAAGGGTTCGATTCCCAGGGAATGCATGAACTGATCGAATGTAAATGTGTTGCTTGAATGTAAGCGTGAGGAAAAATCCCAAACACACAAAGGCTTGAGCGTCAGAACAGCTGCAGCGTAAATGAGTTACAGATATTCATAAACTTGCTTTATTTTTCACATGTGAACGCTTGATCTGAAGCTTGACACAGAGATGTTGTTTGGAGTGTTGAGTAATGTGACATTTATAGACTAAACTAAACTGTACCTGTGCTGTTTTACTGTGGTAACTTACACTGTAGCTCATGTAAAGTGTGTCAGCGTGTGTTCGCTTCTTCCATCACTGGACGTCTTACAGGAGAGTACCAAGATGCACTGCAAAAAATGACTTTCTTAGTCAGTTTTTCTGTCTTGTTTTTCAGCACAAATATTTAAACATTCTTAAATCAAGATACATTTACTGCAGAAGCAATTTGTTAAGATATTTATATGAAAAATGAATCAAAATGAAGTGAGTAAAACAAGAACAAATATCTGCTAATGGAGTCAGAAAAATAAACTTAATTCAAAGTGAAAACAACATTGTAAAAATGCTGGGTTAAAAACAACCCAAGTTGGGTTAAAAATGGGCAAACTCAGCGATTGGGTTGTTTTGACCCAGCGATTGGGTTAAATGTTTCCTGGGTAGTTTTATTTAACTCAGCTATTGATTAAAATTTACTATATGTCTGGATTAAAATGAACCCAAAATATGTTGGAAATTAAAAATCAGACACTGAGGAAACTAGAGGAACTAGAGGAAACAATAATCATCAAAAGGTGAACATTTATTAATAAGCAATTTAATACACGTTTATTGTTTAATTATTACACATTAAACTTATTAATGAATGTTCATTTATTAAACATATTATGGCGAGCCACCCATGTGAATAAGGTAAAAAAAATATCTAATCAACATCACCTCACTTCTCCAGTTGATTGATTACATTAAGAATTGCAAACATTTTTTGCATTACAAGTTTTCTGAAATGTTATGTTTGAATATGCAAATGAGGCATTATCTAATTAAATATGTGCTAATTTGCATACATTTCTAAATCAAAAATCTGAATACTGGATAAAGTCAGGTTTAAAATTCTTGTTTAATTTTTTGATAGATTAGAGTCAAATGTTTTTTTTTTCCAGAGGGGATTTTGGATTTCTCTTTTTAACACTCCACAAAAATCCAGAAAATACTGTCAATAGTCAGTCATTCACCAATTTTTTAGGAATAAAATGTTGTATAAAATCAGGCAAATTATATATGAACAAACCCCTCAGCAAAAACCTTCAGAATATAGACAGGAATAAAACTGTAAAGATGCTGAAGTGGAGATTTCTGACTAAAAACTCATTTTGAGAAAACTTCCTTTAAAGACGTGAAATCTAATAGAGAAAGTGCTGTAAAAGATGCACTTAAAAGTGTGTTTTGGATGTTTTCTTTCCACCAGTCTGAAAAAACACTAAAAAGTGCAAAATCTCAAAATTGACAGGTGCATTTCCAACATATTTTAGGTTCATTTTTAAACAATAGTTGAGTTAAATAAAACTACCCAGCAGGTTGAGCAAACGTTTAACCCAACCACTGGGTTTGTCTATTTTCAACCCAACTTGGGTTGTTTTTAACCCAGCATTTTTTAGAATAAAGTTTATTTTTCTGACTCCATTAGCAGATATTTGTTCTTGTTTTAAGCACAAACTCACTTCATTTTGACACATTTTTTTCATATAAATATCTTAACAAATGCTTCTCCAGTAAATGTATCTTAAGAATGTTTAGATATTTGTGCTGGAAAACAAGACAGAAAACTGAGGAAGAGCATCACATTAGAACAGCTAAAGCATGAATTTTGCTGAAGGATGATGACTTGAAAATCTGTTGTTCAGAGTCTGAACCCAACGCTGTTCCTGGTTCAGTGTGACGTCAGTAAATGAAAACGGACATAAAGGACGGTCTGAAGCTGCTGAAGTGTAAAACACAAACATCTGAGCCCAGATCTGCTGTGAACTCGCTCGCTGAACTGAAAGAGCAGAGTGATCCTCTGGAGTGTGTCAGAAATCACTGCTAATGGCAAATGAACCACAGGCTGGATTTGGCAGACTTTGGGAGAGTGTTATTGGTAGCTCGGCAGATTAATATTTCCCCTGTTAGATCATCTATTAGTTTAATATTAGCCAAACAGATCGCACGCTGCACTTTGATTAAGACTGTCTGGCTCTCGCCGCTTCCTGACCTTTTATTGACTGCATTATTACGGCTCCTGCTGTCATATTGCTGATGAATGCAAGTCTTGCTGCTTAAACACCTGATCGGAGCCATTTGTTCAGTCAATTAGGAGCAAATAATACTGATAGTTCATCTGGTATTTATTTAACTGACAGAATTCAAATATTTTCAGATATATTGTGCTGGAAAACAAGACGGAAATACTGAGTAACAACATTTTTGCAGTGAAGAAAATGGCTGCAAAATAAGGTGGATAAGTTGATTAGAGAAACACACGTGAATGAGCCGTATGTGCTGCACAGGTCTGATCATATATATATATATATATATATATATATATATATATATACATATATAAATCAAATGGTGTTGATGTAGTGATGTAAATACAGGTGAAGAGCGAGGCCTACAGGACATTTACTGCTGCTTGTTTATTCTTGCGCTGGTGTCTGTGGATTTGAGTCTGTCAGTTCTTGGCTTCTCTGTCATAGCGATGGAGAATTATTCTGGCTTTTCCCACCCTGAGTCTGGAATGCTTTTCTTAAGAATATTGTACACACGTCTCTCATCGATATTGCCCATTATCAGCCATATTTACCAGCTGTAAATCAGGCGAATAGTTCTGTTTGGTCGTGTTTCACGGTCGGCGTGTCCAATTCAAATATCTCTGCGCTGACACACGCGAGTCTCGCCCAATAAATAGAGTCTCTTGTTAGAGGTGCTGTCATGATGTCGTGTGCGCGACGGTCACGAGAACCTGCGCGACTTGAGTAATGTGACATTTATAAACTAAACACTCGACCTGTGGTGTTTTACTGCGGTAAATTATGCTGTTGCTCATGTACAGTGTGCCAGCGTGTGTTTGCTTCTTTCACCGCTGGATGTCTTAAAGGAAAGTACCAAGATCTTGATACTCAGAAAGGCCAGATTGTGAAAACAGCCGAACTGTTTCGACTGGTTCTGTGTTGGGCTAGAAAATTATGGAAGCTTGTTTCTGACACGGGATTAAAAAAATTAAAAGGTAATTGTGACTTTTTTATCTCACAATTCTGACTTTTTTCTCAGATTTGTGAGATATAAATTCGTTATATAGCCTGAATTGTGAGAAAAAGTCAAAATCACAAGTTTTTATCACAGAATTCTGACTTTTTTCTTGTAATTACAAATTATAAAGTCTGAATTGTAAAAAAAAAATAAAAATTGCAAGTTTATATCTCGCAATTCTGACTTTTTTTCTTGTAATTACAAATAATATAATCCGAATTGCAAGAAAAAAGTAAAAATCGCAAGTTTATATCTCGCAATTCTGACTTTTTTTCTTGTAATTACAAATAATATAATCCGAATTGCAAGAAAAAAGTAAAAATCGCAAGTTTATTTCTCACAATTCTTACTTTTTTCTTGTAATTACAAGTTATAAAGTCTGAATTGTGAGAAAAAGTAAAAATCACAAGTTCATATCTGACAATTCTTACTTTTTTCTTGTAATTACAAGTTATAAAGTCTGAATTGTGAGAAAAAGTAAAAATCACAAGTTCATATCTGACAATTCTTACTTTTTTCTTGTAATTGCGAGTTATAAAGTCTGAATTGTGAGAAAAAGTAAAAATCACAAGTTCATATCTGACAATTCTTACTTTTTTCTTGTAATTGCGAGTTATAAAGTCTGAATTGTGAGAAAAAGTAAAAATCACAAGTTTATATCTCACAATTCTTACTTTTTTCTTGTAATTTCAAGTTATAAAGTGTAAATTGTGAGAAACAGTACAAATCGCAAGTTCATATCTAGAAATTTTGACTTTTTCTTTCAATTATGAGTTATAAAGTCTGAATTGCAAGAAAAAGTAAAAATCACAAGTTTATATCTCACAATTCTTACTTTTTTATTGTAATTACAAGTTATAAAATCCGAATTGTGAGAAAAAAGTAAAAATCGCAAGTTTATATCTCACAATTCTTACTTTTTTCTTGTAATTACAAGTTATAAAATCCGATTTGTGAGATAAAGTAAAAATTGAAAATTTATTTCTCACAATTCTCACTTTTTTCTTGCAATTACGAGTTATAAAATCCGAATTGAGAGGAAAAAGTCAGAATTGTGAGATAAAAAGTTTCATTTACCTTTTTAATTGTATTCCTCCATGTCAGAAAGAAGCTTCCACAGAAAATAGTCTGTTCATGACTGAATGCATTTTATTAAACATACAGTATAAATATGTAGAATCGCTGCAGATGAGGCTGATACAGTCGGCCGCTGATGGGAATAATATTTTCTGTCATCGTCTGCCGTCATTGGCTGGACGCGATGATGTCATGGTGACGGGCCGCAGTCCAGGATAAGTATTTTATTTTCTGTTCTTGTTTAACGTCGGTTCGCTGACACAGAAAGCACTGTAATTTGTCACTGAAGTTATTTTATGCTTCATTTGTGTCTCTGTTGTGAAAGAAAGCATCTTTAACCATATCAGACTCTCAGTGTCAACACAAGCTTCATCTGAACGTAAAACATGCTGGTACTTGAATTCTTCTGTTGGTTTTACTCTCGTTCTTCTGCTCTGGAACGAGCGTCTCCGCTGTGTTTTCATTTGAGTTTTTTATGGTTGCTTCTAGTTATTTTAAGACTTGTTTAGTCTGTACATTTCTAAACCACGTCTGACTTTAAACGTTTATATTACACATATTGACGTCCAGCTCAGCCTGTTATGATATTATTGTGATGTGAACATGGGTATGATATTAGGAATGACATGGAGATCCATTTTGCAGGTTTGTTCTGATAGTCACGGACAGCAGGGAAAAAACACAATGTTAAATGTATAATAATCAAATTAACTGAAGCCTTATAATGACATTTAGTCAGGAGAGAAAAACACTGTGTGTCCAGATTATAAAAGTCACTTCTAAATCTGTTAGAAGTACATCAATACTAATACAGTATTCGTCTCAGTGTTTGTTCTGCTGTTTATACAATTAAAATATTCTGTTTTATTATTCAGTCTGTCATGTTAATCATTTTGCATATAATTAGATCTATGAGGTTTGTGAAAATATTAATACATAATAATTATAATACAATTTTGTCACCTTGTCACTTTGTCATATTTATTTATTTATTCTTATCTTATTTTTTTATTTAGTTATTTATATTTATTTTTTATATCTCACAATTCTGACTTTTTTTTTAATTACAAATAATAAAATCTGAATTGTGAGAAAAAGTAAAAATCGCAAGTTTATTTCTCACAATTCTTACTTTTTTCTTGTAATTACAAGTTTTAAAGTCTGAATTGAGAGAAAAAGTAAAAATCGCAAGTTTATTTTTCACAATTCTTCCTTTTTTCTTGTAATTACAAGTTTTAAAGTCTGAATTGAGAGAAAAAGTAAAAATCGCAAGTTTATTTCTCACAATTCTTACTTTTTTCTTGTAATTACAAGTTTTAAAGTCTGAATTGAGAGAAAAAGTAAAAATCGCAAGTTTATTTCTCACAATTCTTACTTTTTTCTTGTAATTACAAGTTATAAAGTCTGAATTGAGAGAAAAAGTAAAAATCGCAAGTTTATTTCACAATTCTTCCTTTTTTCTTGTAATTACAAGTTTTAAAGTCTGAATTGAGAGAAAAAGTAAAAATCGCAAGTTTATTTCTCACAATTCTTCCTTTTTCTTGTAATTACAAGTTATAAAGACTAAATTGTGAGAAAAAGTAAAAATCGCAAGTTTCTCACAATTCTTCCTTTTTTCTTGTAATTACAAGTTATAAAGTCTGAATTGAGAGAAAAAGTGAAAATCGCAAGTTTATTTCTCACAATTCTTACTTTTTTCTTGTAATTACAAGTTTTAAAGTCTGAATTGAGAGAAAAAGTAAAAATCGCAAGTTTATTTCTCGCAATTCTTCCTTTTTTCTTGTAATTACAATTTATAAAGTCTGAATTGAGAGAAAAAGTAAAAATCGCAAGTTTATTTCACAATTCTTCCTTTTTTCTTGTAATTACAAGTTTTAAAGTCTGAATTGAGAGAAAAAGTAAAAATCGCAAGTTTATTTCTCACAATTCTTCCTTTTTCTTGTAATTACAAGTTATAAAGACTAAATTGTGAGAAAAAGTAAAAATCGCAAGTTTCTCACAATTCTTCCTTTTTTCTTGTAATTACAAGTTATAAAGTCTGAATTGAGAGAAAAAGTGAAAATCGCAAGTTTATTTCTCACAATTCTTACTTTTTTCTTGTAATTACAAGTTTTAAAGTCTGAATTGAGAGAAAAAGTAAAAATCGCAAGTTTATTTCTCGCAATTCTTCCTTTTTTCTTGTAATTACAATTTATAAAGTCTGAATTGAGAGAAAAAGTAAAAATCGCAAGTTTATTTCACAATTCTTCCTTTTTTCTTGTAATTACAAGTTTTAAAGTCTGAATTGAGAGAAAAAGTAAAAAATCGCAAGTTTATTTCTCACAATTCTTCCTTTTTCTTGTAATTACAAGTTATAAAGACTAAATTGTGAGAAAAAGTAAAAATCGCAAGTTTCTCACAATTCTTCCTTTTTTCTTGTAATTACAAGTTATAAGGTCTGAATTGAGAGAAAAAGTAAAAATCGCAAGTTTATTTCTCACAATTCTTCCTTTTTTCTTGTAATTACAATTTATAAAGTCTGAATTGAGAGAAAAAGTAAAAATCCCAAGTTTATTTCTCACAATTCTTCCTTTTTTTCTTGTAATTACAAGTTATAAAGTCTGAATTGAGAGAAAAAGTAAAAATCGCAAGTTTATTTCTCACAATTCTTCCTTTTTTTCTTGTAATTACAAGTTATAAAGTCTAAATTGAGAGAAAAAGTAAAAATCGCAAGTTTATTTCTCACAATTCTTCCTTTTTTCTTGTAATTACAAGTTATAAAGTCTGAATTGTGAGAAAAAGTAAAAATCGCAAGTTTATTTCTCACAATTCTTCCTTTTTTCTTGTAATTACAAGTTATAAAGTCTGAATTGTGAGGAAAAAGTAAAAATCGCAAGTTTATATCACATTTCTGACATTTTTCTTGCAATTATGTGTCATAAAGTCTGAATTATGAGAAAAAATTAAAAAAAAATTTGTCACGTCACTTTTTCTTTTTTATTTATTTATATTTTGTTTTATCTTATTTTATTTATTTTTATTTTATTTGTATGTATATGTTTGTTTGTTTATATATTTATTTTATTTTTTATTTATTTTAATTAATTAATTTTATTAACCTTTATTTAGATGTATTTATTAATCTTTAACCAGGAAAGCTTTTCTGAGATGAAAAAGTCTCTTTTTCAGGAGTGTCTTGGCCACAAAACAAGTTCAAAATAAAACAACATGCTTACATTAAACAACATTACACATTTACAGTGCAATAATAATTCCTCCTGTCTTGTGTAAATGAGTAAAGCAGATGAGAAGCTGCTTGTTTTGTAGGTGAAATAGTTGATTTATCATTCAGCTCAGGAGATCATTTCCTCACTAAAGCTTCATCAGTGATCTCTGAATACAAACAGACTGATTGAATTACTCTTGATCATTCGTGCAAACGACAATATCGTATGGTGAAAGACACAGACATGAGGTGTGTGTTTCACGTCATTCATTGTCTGTTGCGGTGTGTAGTGAATGTTTCTTCAGTAAACACACAATCAGTTTCTGGCCTGAAGCCGACGGAGAGGTGTTTTAATACGGCTGAAGCGATAAGGAGCGGCGCTATCACCTCCAGAGACGCTCGCGGGCCGAGCCCAGCCTCTCGCCTCAAGACCTCTAAGTGTTTCCCGTGATAAAGCGCTCGGCTCCATTACCCAGAGTGCTCGTCTCTCCTCACGCACTGGAAGCTTTCAGCGCCACCGGCAGCGTAATGGCTGTTGGGCCCTGATTTACTCACTGTAATAAGGGCGAGAGGTCAAAGCGGCTGTCAGCTCACGTTGTCTCTCTGCGCGGCCCGGTCATCGGCGTTCAGCTGTTCAAGGACTATTTACAGCCTTCGTCAGTGACGGGCTCCAATCAGCACGGCGTAAATGTCGGCCGGAGAGATTGAGCAGTAAGTAACGCAGTGACAGGAGCCCGTCAGGAGCGATCGATCGCCTCCCAGACCTGAGACTCGTCTCGTCACGTCCAGCCGGGTCTTTAAACCAAGAGCCATTTCGCTTCAGTAGAAACGGACCGATCAGTACCAATACCGGTCTGTTCACACTACAAAAACTGATGTTCTTCCTCAGTGTTTCTGCCTTGTTTTTGACTCCAAATTTCACGTTTCATTCAATATTTTACTTGTCATTATTTGTGAAATTTACTAGCAAGCGACGCCTGTCAGTCACAGAGAGTTTTACACTGAAGCCGTGTTGAACAGAGATCCATCAGACAAACACTGACAGGATCTGGACACTGAGGAGAAGAGATGGTCAGATGCTTGAAAGCTGAATGTGTGTTTGTGTGTGTTCAGTGTTTCCTCTTATAACAGCAATATTATGTCTGTTCTTTCATCTTGTGTCTGTTGATTGATCTGATTCATTTTTATGATAACCTTTTCTGTTTTATTTGGATCAGTTTTTGTGACCCGCTGCAGCCCTCAGTGTCATCTGAACCACTTTCAGCTAAAACATGTTCTTAAAATAAAGTCCCTTTGAGATTTGAAGTTATTTATGCATTTATGTGTGTGTGTGTGTGTGTGTGTGTGTGTGTGTGTGTGAGAGAGAGAGAGAGAGTGTGTGCACTGCAGGAAACCGCCTGCAGTTTCCTCATGAGCCCCAGTTTAGGAAAAAAGTTTGATTTAGAGTATAATATTATCATACATATTATTATCATTTAATGATTTTCCTGTTATAGAGTTATAGCAGTATATGTATGTTAATAAAATGCCATCAGACAGTAAAAACAACAGGCCCTGAGAGACTTCTGTCAATAATGAGATTTACTTATTCTGTGAACTGAATCATTTTTGTTCAATCATTTTTATTCAAAGCAGTGAGAGTTGATCTGCAGAAGCTCCTCACTCTGTTTGTCAATGTTTCTGTTTCAGATTTACGATCAGGAGGGAACGTTACAGCACTTTATCGACGGCAACGAGCCTAGTAAGTCGAGCTGGATGAGGTACATCCGCTGCGCCAGACACTGCGGGGAGCAGAACATGATGGTGGTGCAGTACAGGTTAGTAGTACCGGTTAACTAAACCAACCTACATCTGTTTAACCAGCTGTGGGGATAAACGTGTCTCCAGACATCAGGTTGATCTGAGAAAGTTTATAACTTGCAATTCTGACTTTATATCTCGCAATTCTGACTTTATAATTCTGACTTTACATCTCGCAATTCTGACTTTATATCCCATAATTCTGACTTTATATCTCACAATTCAGACTTTATATGTCGCAATTCTGACTTTATAATTCTGACTTTACATCTCGCAATTCTGACTTTATATCTCGCAATTCTGACTTTATATGTCGCAATTCAGACTTTATTTGTCGCAATTCTGACTTTATAATTCTGACTTTACATCTCGCAATTCTGACTTTATATCTCGCAATTCAGACTTTATATCTCACAATTCTGACTGTATATGTCGCAATTCAGACTTTATATGTCGCAATTCTGACTTTATAATTCTGACTTTACATCTCGCAATTCTGACTTTACATCTCGCAATTCAGACTTTATATCTCACAATTCTGACTGTATATGTCGCAATTCAGACTTTATATCTCGCAATTCTGACTTTATAATTCTGACTTTACATCTCGCAATTCTGACTTTATAACTCTGACTTTACATCTCGCAATTCTGACTTTATATGTCGCAATTCTGACTTTATAATTCTGACTTTACATCTCGCAATTCTGACTTTATAACTCTGACTTTACATCTCACAGTTCTGACTGTATATGTCGCAATTCAGACTTTATATGTCGCAATTCTGACTTTATAATTCTGACTTTACATCTCGCAATTCTGACTTTATATCTCGCAATTCAGACTTTATATGTCGCAATTCTGACTTTATATGTCGCAATTCTGACTTTATATCTCGCAATTCAGACTTTATATCTCACAATTCTGACTTTACATCTCGCAATTCTGACTTTACATCTCGCAATTCAGACTTTATATCTCACAATTCTGACTGTATATGTCGCAATTCAGACTTTATATGTCGCAATTCTGACTTTATATGTCGCAATTCTGACTTTATAATTCTGACTTTACATCTCGCAATTCTGACTTTACATCTCGCAATTCAGACTTTATATGTCACAGTTCTGACTTTATAACCCACAATTCTGACTTTATATCTCGCAATTCTGACTTTATATCTCGCAATTCCGACTTTATATCTCGCAATTCTGACTTTACATCTCGCAATTCCGACTTTATATCTCGCAATTCTGACTTTACATCTCGCAATTCCGACTTTATAACTCGCAATTCTGACTTTACATCTCGCAATTCTGACTTTACATCTCGCAATTCAGACTTTATATGTCACAGTTCTGACTTTATAACCCACAATTCTGACTTTATATCTCGCAATTCTGACTTTATATCTCGCAATTCCGACTTTATATCTCGCAATTCTGACTTTACATCTCGCAATTCCGACTTTATATCTCGCAATTCTGACTTTACATCTCGCAATTCCGACTTTATAACTCGCAATTCTGACTTTATATCTCGCAATTCTGACTTTATATGTCGCAATTCTGACTTTATAATTCTGACTTTACATCTCGCAATTCTGACTTTACATCTCGCAATTCTGACTTTATATGTCGCAATTCAGACTTTATATGTCGCAATTCTGACTTTATAATTCTGACTTTACATCTCGCAATTCTGACTTTATATCTCGCAATTCAGACTTTATATCTCACAATTCTGACTGTATATGTCGCAATTCAGACTTTATATGTCGCAATTCTGACTTTATAATTCTGACTTTACATCTCGCAATTCTGACTTTATAACTCTGACTTTACATCTCGCAATTCTGACTTTATATCTCACAGTTCTGACTGTATATGTCGCAATTCAGACTTTATATGTCGCAATTCTGACTTTATAATTCTGACTTTACATCTCGCAATTCAGACTTTATATGTCGCAATTCTGACTTTATATGTCGCAATTCTGACTTTATATCTCGCAATTCAGACTTTATATCTCGCAATTCTGACTTTACATCTCGCAATTCAGACTTTATATCTCACAATTCTGACTGTATATGTCGCAATTCAGACTTTATATGTCGCAATTCTGACTTTATATGTCGCAATTCTGACTTTATATCTCGCAATTCAGACTTTATATCTCACAATTCTGACTGTATATGTCGCAATTCAGACTTTATATGTCGCAATTCTGACTTTATATGTCGCAATTCTGACTTTATAATTCTGACTTTACATCTCGCAATTCTGACTTTACATCTCGCAATTCAGACTTTATATCTCACAATTCTGACTGTATATGTCGCAATTCAGACTTTATATCTCGCAATTCTGACTTTATATGTCGCAATTCTGACTTTATATCTCGCAATTCAGACTTTATATCTCACAATTCTGACTGTATATGTCGCAATTCAGACTTTATATGTCGCAATTCTGACTTTATATCTTGTAATTCAGACTTTATATGTCACAGTTCTGACTTTATAACCCACAATTCTGACTTTATATCTCGCAATTCTGACTTTATATCTCGCAATTCCGACTTTATATCTCGCAATTCTGACTTTACATCTCGCAATTCCGACTTTATATCTCGCAATTCTGACTTTACATCTCGCAATTCCGACTTTATAACTCGCAATTCTGACTTTATAACTCACAATTCTGACTTTATAACTCGCAATTCTGACTTTATATCTCGCAATTCCGACTTTATAACTCGCAATTCCGACTTTATATCTCACAATTCTGACTTATTCTGACTTTATATCCCACAATTCTGACTTTATATCTCACAATTCTGACTTATTCTGACTTTATATCCCACAATTCTGACTTTATATCCCGCAATGTCGACTTTATATCTCGCAATTCTGACTTTATATCTCACAATTCTGACTTATTCTGACTTTATATCCCACAATTCTGACTTTATATCTCGCAATTCTGACTTTATATCTCACAATTGTGATTTAATATTTTGCAATTGTGAGAAAAAAGTTGCAATTATCTTTTTTTGTTCCGTAGTGGAATCAAGCTTCTATAGACTAGTGTTCTAAGTTACTTTTTAAAAAACACGTCTCCAGACCTTATTAACCTGTGTCTTGCTTTTTACAGCAAAAACGTGTTGTGTGTGAACTGGCCCTTAGTCTGCATCTGATGATCCTTTAACTTTGAGCCCATCTTCTTAGTTTGAGATGTGTGTACGTGATCAGCTGGAGACCGTGGGCCGTTCGTTGTGTTTCCAGATCCAGATCCGCCTGTTATGATTCGCAATATCTTCATGGAATTCTCTTCAAAGCCACCGCTGATGGATTGAGTCCGAGTCGGCTGTTTTGTTTTGCTCTGACAGTAACGTCCACTGGCATCTCCCGCGCAGGGGACGTCCCGCCGGCGGCTTTATGACTCATCCAACCACAATACTAAATACATGTCAGCACGGGAAACCTTATCCAAGACGGGCTTTGATCTGCAGAGATTCATGCGCGCTCTGGAGGTGACGGCAGGCTTGTAAGAGCCGGTGTTGGTTTACACTCGCTCTGAGCGTGTGTGAGACCACCCATTGCTCCCAAAACAGCCCTCTTTCAGCGGCCCACTGAGTCATTTAGTCCCACTACATTTATTTGTGCGCTGCAGTGTTTACGTTGAGTGAAGCCAAACTGAGAGACGAAGCGTTACGAGCCGCGCGTTTCTCATGCTACGCCGTGTTTTCTCTCTCGTGGCTCGTGAGATGTTGGTGATTTATGGACTCGGCCTTTGTTTTATTTTGATGTCGTGGTGGAAAGAATTAATAAAATGCGCTGATCTCAGCACTTCCAGTGAGACCAAAGAGTCAAATATTTCTCCTCCGGTCGGTTAAAGCAGCGGATTGAGGTTAGTTGGGTAAAGGCCTGTTCACTCCAAGAATGACAACTTTAAATCTTAAAGATATTCTTCTAAAAATCATTCTAAAGGTAACAGTAGCAAAGTCCACAACTATAATGAAAACAACAGAAGACTGTGAGATATAAAGTCAGAATTGCAAGATATAAAGTCAGAATTGCGAGATACAAAGTCAGAATTGTGAGTTATAAAGTCAGAATTGCGTGATATAAAGTCGGAATTCCATGATATAAAGTCGGAATTGCGTGATATAAAGTCGGAATTGCGTGACAAAGTCGGAATTGTGTGACAAAGTCGGAATTGCATTACATAAAGTTGGAATTGCATGATACAAAGTCGGAATTGCATTACATAAAGTCGGAATTGCGTGACAAAGTCGGAATTGCATGACGCAAAGTCAGAATTGTATGACAAACTCGGAATAGCGTGAAATAAAGTTGGAATTGCATGATATGAAGTCGGAATTGCTTGATATAAAGTCGGAATTGCGTGATATAAAGTCAGAATTGCGTGATATAAAGTCAGAATTGCATGACAAAGTTGGAATAGCTTGAAATAAAGTCGGAATTGCGTGAATTAAAGTCAGAATTGTATAATATAAGGTCAGAATTGCGAGATATAAAGTCAGAATTGCGAGATATAAAGTCAGAATTGCAAGATACAAAGTCAGAATTGCAAGATACAAAGTCAGAATTGTGAGTTATAAAGTTGGAATTCCATGATATAAAGTCGGAATTGCAAGATATAAAGTCGGAATTGTGTGACAAAGTCGGAATTGTGTGACAAAGTCGGAATTGCATTTAAAGTTGGAATTGCATGATGCAAAGTCAGAATTGCATAATATAAGGTCAGAATTGCATTACATAAAGTTGGAATTGCATGATACAAAGTCGGAATTGCGAGATATAATGTCGGAATTGCAAGATACAAAGTCAGAATTGTGAGTTATAAAGTCAGAATTGCGAGATATAAAGTCGGAATTCCATGATATAAAGTCGGAATTGCAAGATATAAAGTCGGAATTGTGTGACAAAGTCGGAATTGTGTGACAAAGTCGGAATTGCATTTAAAGTTGGAATTGCATGATGCAAAGTCAGAATTGCATGACAAAGTCGGAATTGCATGACAAAGTTGGAATAGTGTGAAATAAAGTCGGAATTGCGTGAATTAAAGTCGGAATTGCATGATATAAAGTCGGAATTCCATGATGTAAAGTCGGAATTGCTTGGTATAAAGTCGGAATTGTGTGATATAAAGTCAGAATTGCATGACAAAGTTGGAATAGCGTGAAATAAAGTCGGAATTGCGTGAATTAAAGTCGGAATTGCATGATATAAAGTCGGAATTCCATGATGTAAAGTCGGAATTGCTTGGTATAAAGTCGGAATTGTGTGATATAAAGTCAGAATTGCATGACAAAGTTGGAATAGCGTGAAATAAAGTCGGAATTGCGTGAATTAAAGTCAGAATTGCATGATATAAAATCAGAATTCCGAGTTATAAAGTCAGAATTGCTTGGTATAAAGTTGGAATAGCGTGAAATAAAGTCGGAATTGCGTGATTTAAAGCCAGAATTACAAGATATAAAGTCAGAATTGCATCATATAAAGTCAAAATAGTGAGATAACTCAGACTTTATATCTCGCAATTGCCAATTTAAATCTTGTAATTGTGAGAAAAAAAGTCAGAATTTTGAGATAAAAAGTCGCAATTTTTATTTTTTTATTTAGTGGCGGAAACAAGCTTCAATAATATAATCACTTTCAGAACGATTTTTTCCAGCTGATGAATGATAAAAACATTGACAGCTAATCAGAATCCATCCTGTTTAATGAGCTCCAGCATGTAAAGCGACAGACGATAAAACTGCAGCGCGTATAATAAACAGAATGATGTCGTCCGCTGGTGTGTTCAGCTGCTCACATGATTCAAATCAGGAAATGTTCTTTTATGAAGGGTTATGTGTATTAAATTTCATTTAAACAGTTTTTATTGTATTTTTAGTAGAATGATTGATTGATTTGATAGATTTGATCATGAACTGAGGTATTTTATTGCGTGTGATTTGTTGTAATGTTGCTGTGTTTCAGGTCGTGTATTTTCTATCGGGCGTGCGCAGACATCCCTCGAGGAACCGAGCTGCTGGTTTGGTACAACGACAGCTACACGTCTTTCTTCGGGATCCCGCTGCAGTGCGTCGCACAAGACGAAAACTGTGAGAGTCTCACAAACTCCTCTGTAACACAACTCATCAACACGTTATTCCCACTACAGAGTGTTTTCCGCCATTGTTTTTCCATCTCTCGCATACAATTCATTTTGTTGTAGCGTTCAGCCGCTTGGTTCATCCAGAATATGGCCTGGTGAATGTTTCACCCACATTGCAGACGGGTTTGAACTCAACAGTGTTCGTTCTGAATGTACTTCTGCAGCAATCATTCATGTTCTCAGTATAAACCAGCGCTCGCTCCTCACAGCGAAGGCTGTTCCTGTGGAGTCTGAGAAATCCTGGACGTGACAGTTGAGTGTTTACACCAGACAGACTTTATGAGTTCAGTCTGGTTACTGTTCTGTTTAGACAGCGCTCTTTCCTTCCAAACGCTTCTCTAGAGCGTGTCGTGTGTGTGATGGATGTGATACTGTACATGAGAGCTCTTCATCGATCTCATTATGTGCTCCTCAGAAAGACTAAAAAGCTGTTTTTGAAATTCTGTGGTTTGTACTACAAAAAATGATTTTTTCCCCCAGCACAAATATCTAAATCAAGATACATTTACTGGAGAAGCAAAATGACTGAAGATATTAAGTCTTGTTTAATCAAAATGAAGTGTTTGTGCTTAAAACAAGAACAAATATCTGCCAATGAGGTCAGAAAAATAAACTTGTTTTCACTTTGAATTAAGATTATTTTTCTGACTCCATTGGCAGATATTTGTTCTTGTTTTAAGCACTGATTTATTTTTCAGTCTTAATATCTTCAGTCATTTTTCTTTTCATCTTGATTTAAGAATGTTTAGATATTGGTGATGGAAAACAAGACAGAAACACTGAGGAAGAACATACATTTTTTGAAGGATTCATATCTGAATCTGAATATATGAAAACATACTCATATTACTTTGGTTCGTTCTGAAAACCACGACTAACGTGTAATCAGTGCGAGTCCTGAAATAGCCCGAGCTGATCCGTGTGTGTTTTCAGAGCGTCTCTTCACGTTGGGTCTAATCTCACGTCTACGGCTGACGCTCAGCAGTGATCAGACGAGGTCTGGAGATTCATACTTCATACTGCATTGAATGCGCTGGCTTTATTAAATCAGAGCGCTCTCACATGTCTCGTCTTACAGTCGGCTAATTCAGTGTTTATGTGCACAGCGTGTTGTGTGATGAAGAATGTGGAATGAGGTCTGATGATGGAAGCGTTTCTGTTCCGCTGTCTGAATGTAAAGCAGCTTTGAAGATGCCAGTTCCTTATTATTTATTTAAATAATTCTTTTTTAAATATTTATTTAAAAAATAAAAAATATTTTAAAAATATTTTTTTTAAAATAATTTAATAAAAATAAATTAAATTAAATGAAAAATAAATTAATTAATAATAAATAAAATTTCTTTATTAATAAAATGTATAAAATTAATTTTATTTTGAATTAATTAACTTATTACATTTATTGCATTGATGATTAAAGATATACAATTATTTATTTACAAATTAAAACAAAGAAAAATAATGTTGTAAAATGAAGATTGTGCTCTATTTCTGTGTGATCAATGAAATCTACCGTTCAAAATATTTTTAAAGAAAGTAATACTTGCAAACACGCAATGCAAAGAAGCATTAAACCAATCAAAAGTGACAGTAAAGACATTTATAGTGTTACAAAAGTTTCTTTTTCAAATAAATGCTGTTCTTTAGAACTTTCTATTCATCAAATATTCCTGAAAAATTAAATGCATCACAGTTTTCACCATCGATAATAATCATAAATGTTTCTTGAGCAGCAAATCATCATATCAGAATGATTTCTGAAGGATCATGTGACACTGAAGACTGGAGTAATGATGCTGAAAATTCAGATTTGATCACTGGATATAAATTACACTTTACTATATATTCACATATATAAAAGTTATTTTAAATTACAAAAATATTTCACTATTTTTACTGTATTTTTAATCAAATAAATGCAGCCTTGGTGAGCAGCAGAAGAAACATTAAAATCTTACCGAACTCAAACTTTAGAACGCTAGTGTATCTAAGTGAGTGTCGTTGATCATGTGACGCTTTGTAAAGGTTTGGTTAGATCAGCTCAGATCATGTATCTGCAGTGCAGCTGTCATTAACGTTCTTAATCCATCTTTCACTCAGATGTTTGTGTCTGCTTGTGCTCGTGTCGCAGTGAACGTGCCGTCTACTGTAATGGAGGCCATGACCCGTCAGGACTCCCTCCAGCCCTTCAGTAAGAGCCCCAAACCCTCCTCGCTGGTCCTGCCGCGCTCCATGGTCTTTCCTCAGTCGCCCTGCTCGCGGAGCTTCTCGCTGCTGGACAAGACCGGCCACGCCGAGTCCAGTTTAAACCAGATGAGCGCCAAGAACCAGCGCGTGCTGGCCAGCCCCACGTCCACCAGCCAGCTGAGCTCCGAGTTCAGTGACTGGCACCTGTGGAAATGCGGCCAGTGCTTCAAGACCTTCACGCAGCGAATCCTGCTGCAGATGCACGTGTGCACGCAGAACCCCGACAGGTACGACACCGCGCTCGGCCGCCGCTAACACTGAAGTCCAGTCATGTTTGTTTCTCTAGTGCTGTGTTTCAAAGCAGCTTCACATTAATAAACAGGAAAATAACTGTGTAAATGTTGCAAAGTTTATCAATTATGAAACTAATTCAATTCAGTTCAATATCAGAGTCAATGTTGCAAAATTAATCAATTGTGAAATGAATTCAACTAAAGCAGCTCTACAGAAGACAATAATGTCATAATTCAGTTCAATTCAACTCAATAACAGTGTAAATGTTGAAAAGTTCAATCATGAAACAATTTCAATTCATTTCAATTGTAGTGTCAATGCTGCAAAATTAGTCAATTATAAAAATTAATTCAATTCAGTTCAATAAGTTTCAGTGTTGCAATTATTAATTGTGAAATGAATTCAACTAAAGCAGCTCTACAGAAGACAATAGTGTCAATTCAGTTCAATTCAGTTCAATAACAGTGTAAATGTTGAAAAGTTCAAATATGAAACATTCAGTTCAGTTCAATAATGGTGTCAATGTTAGAAAATTAATTAATTATGAAACTAATTCAATTAAATTCAATTACAGTGTCAATGTTGGAAAATTAATCAATTATGAAATTAATTCAACTAAAGCAGCTCTACAGAAGACAATAGCATCAATTCAGTTCAATAACAGTGTAAATGTTGAAAAGTTCAATCATGAAACAATTTCAATTCAGTTCAATTGTAGTGTCAATGTTGCAAAATTAGTCAATTATAAAAATGTATTCAATTCAGTTCAATAAGTTTCAGTGTTGCAATTATCAATTGTGAAATGAATTCAACTAAAGCAGCTCTACAGAAGACAATAGTGTCAATTCAGTTCAATTCAGTTCAATAACAGTGTAAATGTTGAAAAGTTCAAATATGAAACATTCAGTTCAGTTCAATAATGGTGTCAATGTTACAAAATTCATTAATTATTAAACTAATTCAGTTCAGTTCAATTACAGTGTAAATGTTGGAAAATTAATCAATTATGAAATGAATTCAACTAAAGCAGCTCTACAGAAGACAATAGCATCAATTCAGTTCAATTCAGTTCAATCTTGATTCAATTCGATTCAATAACAGTGTAAATGTTGAAAAGTTCAATTATGAAACAAATTCACTTCAGTTCAATAACAGTCAATGTTACAAAATTCATCAATTATGAAACTAATTCAGTTCAGTTCAATTACAGTGTAAATGTTGGAAAATTAATCAATTATGAAATGAATTCAACTAAAGCAGCTCTACAGAAGACAATAGCATCAATTCAGTTTAATTCAGTTCAATCTTGATTCAATTCGATTCAATAACAGTGTAAATGTTGAAAAGTTCAATTATGAAACAAATTCACTTCAGTTCAATAACAGTCAATGTTACAAAATTCATCATTTATGAAACTAATTCATTTCAGTTCAATTAGTTTCAGTGTTGCAATTATTGATTGATTGTGAAATGAATTCAACTAAAGCAGCTCTACAGAAGACAGTAGTGTCAATTCAGTTCAATTCAGTTCAATAACAGTGTAAATGTTGAAAAGTTCAATTATGAAACAAATTCAGTTCAGTTCAATAACAGTCAATGTTGCAAAATTCATTAATTATGAAACTAATTTATATCAGTTCAATAACAGTGTAAATGTTGAAAAGTTCAATTATGAAACAAATTCAGTTCAGTTCAATAACAGTCAATGTTGCAAAATTCATTAATTATGAAACTAATTAAATTCAGTTCAATTACAGTGTAAATGTTGGAAAATTAATCAATTATGAAATGAATTCAACTAAAGCAGCTCTACAGAAGACAATAGCATCAATTCAGTTCAATTCAGTTCAATCTTGATTAAATTCGATTCAATAACAGTGTAAATGTTGAAAAGTTCAATTATGAAACAAATTCACTTCAGTTCAATAACAGTCAATGTTGCAAAATTCATTAATTATGAAACTAATTCAATTCAGTTCAATTACAGTGTAAATGTTGGAAAATTAATCAATTATGAAATGAATTCAACTAAAGCAGCTCTACAGAAGACAATAGCATCAATTCAGTTCAATTCAGTTCAATCTTGATTAAATTCGATTCAATAACAGTGTAAATGTTGAAAAGTTCAATTATGAAACAAATTCACTTCAGTTCAATAACAGTCAATGTTACAAAATTCATCAATTATGAAACTAATTCAGTTCAGTTCAATTACAGTGTAAATGTTGGAAAATTAATCAATTATGAAATGAATTCAACTAAAGCAGCTCTACAGAAGACAATAGCATCAATTCAGTTCAATTCAGTTCAATCTTGATTCAATTCGATTCAATAACAGTGTAAATGTTGAAAAGTTCAATTATGAAACAAATTCACTTCAGTTCAATAACAGTCAATGTTACAAAATTCATCATTTATGAAACTAATTCATTTCAGTTCAATTAGTTTCAGTGTTGCAATTATTGATTGATTGTGAAATGAATTCAACTAAAGCAGCTCTACAGAAGACAGTAGTGTCAATTCAGTTCAATTCGATTCAGTAACAGTGTAAATGTTGAAAAGTTCAATTATGAAACAAATTCAGTTCAGTTCAATAACAGTCAATGTTGCAAAATTCATTAATTATGAAACTAATTCAATTCAGTTCAATTACAGTGTAAATGTTGGAAAATTAATCAATTATGAAATGAATTCAACTAAAGCAGCTCTACAGAAGACAATAGCATCAATTCAGTTCAATTCAGTTCAATCTTGATTCAATTCGATTCAATAAAAGTGTAAATGTTGAAAAGTTCAATTATGAAACAAATTCACTTCAGTTCAATAACAGTCAATGTTACAAAATTCATCATTTATGAAACTAATTCATTTCAGTTCAATTAGTTTCAGTGTTGCAATTATTGATTGATTGTGAAATGAATTCAACTAAAGCAGCTCTACAGAAGACAATAGTGTCAATTCAGTTCAATTCGATTCAGTAACAGTGTAAATGTTGAAAAGTTCAATTATGAAACAAATTCAGTTCAGTTCAATAACAGTCAATGTTGCAAAATTCATTAATTATGAAACTAATTCAATTCAGTTCAATTACAGTGTAAATGTTGGAAAATTTATCAATTATGAAATGAATTCAACTAAAGCAGCTCTACAGAAGACAATAGCATCAATTCAGTTCAATTCAGTTCAATCTTGATTCAATTCGATTCAATAACAGTGTAAATGTTGAAAAGTTCAATTATGAAACAAATTCACTTCAGTTCAATAACAGTCAATGTTACAAAATTCATCAATTATGAAACTAATTCAGTTCAGTTCAATTACAGTGTAAATGTTGGAAAATTAATCAATTATGAAATGAATTCAACTAAAGCAGCTCTACAGAAGACAATAGCATCAATTCAGTTCAATTCAGTTCAATCTTGATTCAATTCGATTCAATAACAGTGTAAATGTTGAAAAGTTCAATTATGAAACAAATTCACTTCAGTTCAATAACAGTCAATGTTGCAAAATTCATTAATTATGAAACTAATTTATATCAGTTCAATAACAGTGTAAATGTTGAAAAGTTCAATTATGAAACAAATTCACTTCAGTTCAATAACAGTCAATGTTGCAAAATTCATTAATTATGAAACTAATTCAATTCAGTTCAATTACAGTGTAAATGTTGGAAAATTAATCAATTATGAAATGAATTCAACTAAAGCAGCTCTACAGAAGACAATAGCATCAATTCAGTTCAATTCAGTTCAATCTTGATTCAATTCGATTCAATAACAGTGTAAATGTTGAAAAGTTCAAATATGAAACATTCAGTTCAGTTCAATAATGGTGTCAATGTTACAAAATTCATTAATTATTAAACTAATTCAGTTCAGTTCAATTAGTTTCAGTGTTGCAATTATTGATTGATTGTGAAATGAAATCAACTAAAGCAGCTCTACAGAAGACAATAGTGTCAATTCAGTTCAATTCAGTTCAGTAGCAGTGTAAATGTTGTAAAGTTCAATTATGAAACAAATTTAATTCAGTTCAATAATGGTGTCAATGTTAGAAAATTCATCAATTATGAAACAAATTCAATTCATTTCTATAACAGTCAATGTTGATTCAATTCAGTTCAATAGCAGTGTAAATGTTGAAAAGTTCAATTATGAATCAAATTCAGTTCAGTTCAATATTTATTCAATTCATTCAATGTTGATTCAGTTCAGTAACAGTGTCAAAGTTGCAAAATGTATGCATTATGAAATGATAATAGTGTCGTCATTATTCAGTTGGTCAAATCGTCAGTATTACTGGAAACCCCAGTTTTTAAACTTTGAAGAGTCAATAAACAGAAGAAGGTGAAGTCACGCTGGAGAACAGCGATCATCCTGATGAGGCGTGTGGCCTGATCTCTGTTGTTGTAACTGAAACTGAGCGTCATGATGGGATTCTTTCTAGAACATTGAATGTTTTCAGTCGTTGTAAACTCAACTCTCACACGCTGATCCAGGAAACTCGCGTCTTCGCGCTAAATCGTGCGGCAGAATGAATGCGGCTGGTGAAGAACACGCTGATGAGCTGCTCACAGCAACATCTGAGCTCCAGCATGAACCTTTTCCCTTCTCAATCCAGAGCTTCGCCTCAGAAAGCAACACGGTTTCCGGGTCCAATCGCCGAGTGTAACATCTCTAAACCTAATTAAACACGGCAGAGGATGTATTGGAAATTTTTTGCTTAGCTCTATTTTCTCGGCTGCGTTCGGGCCTATAAATCAGCTGCTGCCGTCACAAAGAAATACCCACTCCAAAGGTGATGCAGAGGAAAACAGATGCCACTTATTCAATAAACTAATATTCATACAGAAGAAAAATGTTTGCGGGATACCCGAGGAGATGAAGTCAATGTGAGGCTTTGTCAATATTCAACTTTATGACCCTGAGGTGCAGATAAAATTTAGCTGAACAAGGCAATCTGGGATGCGCCGCTGTTTGGCCTGGAAGCCGGCGTGACTCTGGGAATCTGTTTTAAATGATCTCACACATGCTTTATGGCCTTTGGCTTATACATATTTATTGATGTTTAGTTTATATGTACATTTTAGAGGGGATAAATCATCGGATCATTGGAAAAAAATCCGTTTGTGCTGATGTGTTTTGCTGAGCTCTGGTCTGGACTCGAGGTGTTTTTCTTGTTTTTGTTTGCTCGCATCAATCACGTGACGCCGCGCGGCTCCGGTAATGAGCAGAGCCCTCAAAAGAGCGATTCATTACGATATCGAGCAGAATTAACCAGCTCAAATAAATATTCTGCTTCTGAAAGAGTCAAATAAGACGCGCGGAGGAAGCGCTTTAAGTGTACAGTGGTAGAAATGTGAGTACGGTTTGTAGGATGGCTCCACTGCAGGCCTGGAGAAGGTTTGGGAAGTGCGGTATTGGAGGTCCGCAGGGTTATTTATGTCCAGGCCCGTCCTGCACCGGCCGCTGCAGCAATAAACAATAAGCCGACATTAATCACAAGTGCTGCTGGAGTTAATGCTCCACACACATTCATCATCTTAAGATATTCACCATCACTGCGTCTGCAGACAGAAAAACTTCAGTCACGCGCGTTTGATTTCGCCGACAGTGGAGGCTCTGCTCAGGAAACCCTGACGTTAAAGACAGAAACTGTCAAGAAATCAGCAGTTTCCACCTCGCTGCATTATTTTTATATATTTGATTTAATTTTATTTAACATATATATATATATATATATATATAAAAAAATTTTTGTTTGTTTGTATATTAAATATTTTTCTTTTTTTAAAATCAAAAATAATTTTGACATTTTAGATAGATGCATACTTAGATATATAATATAATATATTACATCATATTATATATATAATTATAAAATATAACTATATATGTAATGTTGTTATACAATTTTTATGTAATTATAAATATTACATGTTTTATTTCTTTAAAGAATATTTTTAACATTTTAGATACATAGATTAATAATATATTACATCATATTATATATATATATATATATAATTATAAAATATAACAATATATATATTATATTATACAATTTTAATGTAATTATATATAAATATTAAATATTTTGTTTCTTTTAAAAAATATAGATTTTTTGATATTTTAGATTGATACATAGATATATAATATATTACATTATTTTATAAATATAATTATATATTTATAAAAATAGATATAATATAATAATATATAAAATACTACATATAGATAGATAGATAGATATATTATATATAATATTTTTTTAAAAAAAAACTTTTTCAAAAACAAGATATATATTAAATATTTAGTTTCTTTTGTACTCTGTTATGAGAGAAAAATAATAATGATTGAGAAAAATTAATAAAAAAGAAAATGTATGTTTAAAATTCTAAAAAAAATGTACGTGTCTATATATATATATAATTATTTTAGAATTTTCAACATATATACTGTATATTATTATTTTTTTTAAATTCTATTTTATTTTATTTTTCATAATTTTTTCTCAGTTATGATTTTTGTCTCATAACAAAGACTTATTAATTAATATTGTTTCTTTTTTTTAAAAATCAAAAATAATTTTGACATTTTAGATAGATGCATAGATATATAATATATTACATCATATTATATATATTATGTTATACAATTTTAATGTAATTATATATATATATTAAATGTTTTGTTTCTCTTAAAAAATTGTAACATTTTAGATACATAAATAAATATTTAATGTATATTACATTATTTTATAAATATAATTATATACTTTTAAAAATAGATATAATATTATAATAATATATAAAATATTATATTATATATTTATAAATAAATATATAATATATAAAATATTATATTATATATTTATAAATAAATATTAGATATATAAAATATTTTTTTCTTTTTCAAAAACAAGATATAAAATATTTAGTTTCTTTTGTACTCTGTTATGAGAGAAAAATAATGATTGAGAAAAATTAATAAAAAAGAAAATATACAATAAGTGTCTATATAAGTGTCTATATATATATAATTATTTTAGAATTTTAAACATATACTGTATATTATTTTTAATTTTTTTCTATTTTATTTTATTTTTCATTTTTTTCTCAGTTATGATTTTTGTCTCATAACAAATACTTATTAATTAATATTGTTTCTTTTTTTTAAAAATCATTCAATTTTAGATAGATGCATAGATATATAATATAATATATTACATCATATATATATATATATATATACATTATATATTACATTTTTATGTAATTATAAATATTAAATGTTTTGTTTCTCTTAAAAAATTTTAGATACATAAATAAATATTTAATTTATATTACATTATTTTACTTTTAAAAATAGATATAATATTATAATATTATATATATAAATATTAGATATATAATATATATATATATATATATATATATAACACTTTTTCTTTTTCAAAAACAAGATATAAAATATTTAGTTTTTCTTGTACTCTGTTATGAAAAATAAATGATTGAGAAAAATTCCTAAAAAAAATGTATATTTAAAATTCTTATATATATATATATATATATATAGAGAGAGAGAGAGAGAGAGAGAGAATTATTTTAGATTTTTAAACATATATTCTGTATATTATTTTTAATGTTTATTTTATTTGTTCTATTTTCTGTTATTTTTCATTATTATTTTGGTCTGATAACAGAGACTGACGCCAGTATAAGACTATAAGAGGATCTGCTCATCATTTTGATGTGATTCACACAAAAGCATGTTCTGGTTTCCATCAGTGCGTTCAGTCAGATGTTCGTTTGCTGAGATCAACTCGATTCAGGCTGACAGAAGCGCATCTTCAGTTACTCGTGATCCGACGGGACGGTTCCCGCGGCAGACGCGGCCTCTCCAACGGGACGAGCGGCTGCGGATATTGATCGATGGCCCGAACCGTGTTCTCGCCCCAGTGTTGATGAGGGTCACGCTGCCATGGCAACCGCATCGGGACGTCCCGTGATCTCTGTGCTCTGTGTTTCAGACCGTATCAGTGCGGACACTGCTCCCAGTCCTTCTCCCAGCCGTCGGAGCTGCGCAATCACGTGGTCACGCACTCCAGCGACCGGCCCTTCAAGTGCGGCTACTGCGGCCGAGCGTTCGCCGGCGCCACCACCCTCAACAACCACATCCGCACACACACCGGGGAGAAGCCTTTCAAGTAAGTAACAGTGAGTACCATCGATTCCTAGAACTGCTTCCTTCACTTTGTCACGTCACAATCTGAATCTCGCTTCACACTGCAATCCTCATCATGACAATATTATCACACGCTTTCCTTAAAATAATCAAACTAGTTCAACCAGCGTTACTTACACGTGACCGTCTGACCCCAGCATGCTTTCAGCTCTGGAGAAATACGACCCAGAACCTCTAGAGTTGAGATTATTTGTGTAAATGTCTTTGTTTTCAGTGTTAAACTGCTGAAAGTCTCGACGCTCTTCTCTTCCAGTAACAAATCAAGCATCTAATAAGCAATCAGTGAAACACAAACGTGTCATCAGCGTTTCAGGAGCTCCAGAGACGAAGAGCACAAAGACAATAATGAAAGCGCCACAGAAATCTTTATCCGGTCAATAAGCCGGAGTTCTTCCGATCGAGCCGATCTGCTTGATAGAATCAGGCTGTTCCTCAGTTTAATGCGTCTGTCAGGAGATCATAAACACATCGAGCCGTCGAGAGCGCGTTACACTCACATTCACGTGTTCACTGACGCTTTCATCTGAAATCAAGATCATTTACTGGAGATTGACATGATACTGAGAGATTATTAAGTGAGTTTTTGCTTGAAATGCTTAAAAATGTGGCAATGGAGTCAGAAAAATAATCTTGTATTCACAAGATTATTTTTCTGATCACATTGGCAGATATTTTTCTTTAAGCATTTTAAGCATAAACTCACTTCATTTCTTGTTTCATGTCATTTTTTATCTTCAGTAAATGTATCTCGGTTCAGATATTTTACATTATTTACATTTATTTAAATTTATTTAGATGATTTACATTTAAACAACATCCATGCATGACTGAGAATGTGAGAGGATAATTATATATATATAGGCCTATATATATATATATATATATATATATATATATATATATATAGAATTATATATAGTAAATATAATTTTATAATTTAAGTTTATATTATAAAATATCTATATATATAAATATATCATTTTATATCATTCTGTTTTAAATATTTATTCAAGCTCTCATTTTTTGTAATTTTATTTTTTTTAAATATATTATTTTCTATGTGTATATATATATGTAATTTTGATATCTATACTTTTATATACAAAAATAATTTTATATTATAAAATATTAATGAATATATATGTATTGTTTTTTATCATTTTGTTTTAAATATTTATTCGAGCTCTCTTTTTTATTGTTTTATTTTTAAAACATTATTTTCTATGTATTTTTATGTAATTAAATATTAATTTATATATATATGTCATTTTTTTCTCATTTTATTTTTAATAGTTATTAAAGCTCTCCTTCTTTATAACTGTATTTTTAAAAATATTATTTTCTATATATATATTTATGTAATTTTGATATATATATATATATATATATATATATATATATATAATTTTATATACAAAAAATAAATATAAATTTTATTTTAAATATTTATTCAATTTCTAATTTTTTGTATTTTTTTTTAAATATGTATATATATTTAAAATAATATTTTTAAAAATACAATTATATTAAATTATTAAACGTGTGTGTGTGTGTGTGTGTGTATGTGTATAAAATGAAAACAATTTCTTGAAAGTTTAGCAGTAAATTTCAAATTACATACAATAAAACAATAAAAAAGAAATGACTACACATGATTTTCTCTGATATATTAGAGAGTATGTATGTATATGTGAGAGAATAACATGATTATTTTAGCTCAAACAACTGAGCGCAGCGCTTGCGACACGAAGGTCGTGGGTTCGATTCCCAGGAAATGCATGAAAACTTTTGGATAAAAGATGTTCGTTTGCTGAGATCAACTCGACTTTGATCGACTTTTGATCGACTTTGGATAAAATCCTCTGCCGGATGCATGAATGTGAACTGCTGTGCTGATGTTCAGATGATGGTGTTCTCCAGACTCAAACCTGCAGAATAAAGACACGCGACGCTCGCTTTGATCAGCAGAATCAGAGCTGCTTTTATTCTTTATCTGCGGTAAGTGACAGCGTTTCTGGACAGGCGTCTCCAGGGGCCGCCCATCCGCTCACATTATTGACAGCTCTCTGTGTTGTGAAGCCCGTCGTCGTCGTCATCAGGACTCGCAATTACACCTCGCCGGCCCGTACGCTTCCCACCGCTTTCAAGTGTCAGTTGTGGTTTCATCTGTGCCGCTCTGTTTGACTCGCGTATATGTGTGTGTGTGTGTGTGTGTGTGTGTGTGCAGGTGCGAGCGATGCGACCGCAGCTTCACGCAGGCCACTCAGCTCAGCAGACACCAGCGGATGCCCAACGAGTGCAAACCCATCAGCGAGAGCAGCGAATCAATCGAGGTGGATTAACTGATTGACCGGCCGGAATTAAACGGCGAGGGAAAATCATGATTAAATGTCACGGACACTTAAGCAAAACCAAAGATTTCCTAAGAGAAACTCTCAATCACGCGCAGAAAACCAAAAGCAGTAATAAAATAAGTGAGATGTTAAGAGTTATCGATCCTGGCACAGATGGGGGCGGGGCGGGGGCGGGGCCATCGGGTTTGGGGAGATTATTTATTCATGAGTTAGTCAAATGAGACTGTGTTCAGAAGACACTGCAGAAACTGACGCTCTCTCTCTCACAGTTGATAAAAACACAATTCATGCTCAGATCCACTAAATAATATTATTTTGATTTGATTAATGCATATTTTAATTGTATGCATATGCATGCATGCATATAATTCATTTTAAATGTTAAAATCAATATAAATATTTTTCATTGTTAGTTCAATGATATTTTCACAAATGGAATCTTGTCTAAACATTCTTAAAGTACATTTACTGGAGAAATTATTGATCAAATATCTGCCAATGGAGTCAGAAAATGATCTTAATTCAAAGAGAAAACAAGATATTTTTAAACATTTCAAGCATAGACTTGCTTAATTTTGATCAGTTTCTCAAAAACAGACCTCTCGTCTCGTCATTTTGCATTTCCAGTGAATGTGTCTTGTTTTAGATATTACATTTTTCAGTTAAAAATACTTTATTACACACACACATACACACACACACACATATATATATATATATACAAACGCATAAATATTATTATATATACACACACACACACACACACACACACATTCATCAGACTGTAGTCGTGAGGAGGAGCAGCTCTTTCTGCAGTGTCGAGGTTCTGTCCAGCACACAAAAACTGATTCATATATATATATAATATATATATATCGATGTGTTTGACTGCTTCATGAGGCCGTGTGTGTTCAGGGTCGAGCGGACAGAATCGCTCCACGTCTGTGTAATCGCACCGTTTCAGCAGCATGACGTACAGGGCAGCGACTGCTTCACCAAAAATGACTTTTCTTTGTATAAAATGTAAATTATGAATATTATATTTCTCCCATATCATGCTGTATGGCACTTTTGACAATTATCATTATTTAATATTTCAACTCCGTGTAAAGGGAATCACAGCAGACCGAATGTCGATCGTTTACTTTGTTACTGAACTTTCTATCTTCAGTTTCCAGAGACTCTTTCTAATCAAAGTCATGAAGCGTTACGATGTTTCACTCAAACCAAAGCCACTCCTTTTCTAAACACACAGAATCTATTTTGTTTTTATGAATCATGTGAAACTCTGTGCTGTTTTTTCAAATCCACCTTCTGTTTGCATGATTTCAACATTTTTGTACATAAACAGGCCAAAAAATGTTCTTGTGAATAAAGTAATGACCGAACTTTGATTGACATTAAACTGCTCGATTGTATTTGATATTATTTTGCATGCAGTGTACTTGATTTAAATGTATTTTTCCGCAGGAGCGGCTCCCGTTTTCCTCTTCATAAACACGAGGGTGAGTTTTTCCGCTCTTCCCTTGTTCTTGCAGAAGCGTGAGATCCATCTTCGGCCGCCGGTGATGTATCTCGGGCCCCGGGCCCCTGCGGTGTCTGCGGGGAAGGTCACGTCCCCCAGCGCCGGCGCGTCTCGGGCAGCTGTCGAGGGGTTGTACGTCTGACCCGCGCGCGTGAACCCGCGCACCATCTGATTTATTAGGCCGCGCACCTTTTGCCCGATTTCAGGCCGGAGCCCTTCTTTCATGTGGAGCGCTCGAGCGCTCGTGTGTTTGTTTGCCGCGCCGCTGATAAACGGGGTAAATGATTGGAGCGTATTACATCAACATTATTCCCAACGTTTCTGGCTTTGTTGTGTTTTGTTTGGCTCGTCCGCCGCCGCACACTATTAGAGCGATGCTTACAGTCTTAATATAGTACCGGCCTCCTGGTTCGACTGTAGACTTTGGAAAATCTGCTGCTATTCAGAGTCCCTGCGCTGCCAATTACACTTCATTATTACAGTTCAAGGTTCTTTAGTGACGAACCAGCGGACAAAAAACATGCTCTTCCTCAGTGTTTCTGTCTTGTTTTCCAGCACAAATATCTAAACATTCTTAAATCAAGATACATTTACTGGAGAAGAGAAATGACTGAAGATATTAAGACTGAACAGTTTATAAAAATGAAGTGAGTTTGTGCTTAAAACAAGAACAAATATCTACAAATGAAGAGTTTGGTTCCAATAACTCCATTTTGATTCATTTGAGTAAAAATGTGTTTTCTTGCAAGAAAGTGGCAAGATGAAAACCGCTATTTTCTGTTTCAAACGTTCACATAGCATATTTTGGTTATAAAAACATTAAAAATTCAAATCTACATTTTGATTTTAAAAGGTTTATTATAAAAACTTTTTTTTTTTTTTCAAAATGCAATAAATCCATCAATATAAAAGTTATTTTTCATATTGAAAATACACAACAAAGTAAGTTGATTCACATATATGACAGAGTCTAAACTTTGCCAATATTTATCTTATATTCAGGCATTTGACTAAAAATACATTCAGTCATCGCTCCTAAAATTAATTCAATGGATCATCTTGTTAATGTTATAAATTATTTGTCATTACTGATTAAAGAGTATCTGGCGCCACCGCACGGTTAAATAAACACATTTGTTGAGTACATTGGTATTAAAAACAACTTTTTAAAAAAGCCTTCAATGTTTACAGCGCGTGGAATGGAGCGCTGTGATTGGTTGAGTGGATATATCGCGTTCGGCAGAGAAGGTAGACTGGCGTTTGTCGCGTTTTGGAAAGGAAGGGAGAAAACATGACAGAATAACACGATGGATATCGCATTCTGTGCTAAATTAATAAATGACTTTACCGACCAGATACAATACTGATTTTGGCGGAAACTCAATTTTTTTTAAAACGGCGTTTATTGCATTTTGGAAGCAAACTCTTCATATATAACATTCAATAATTCAAAAGGAAAACAAGTTTATTTTTCTGACTCCATTGGCAGATATTTGTTCTTGTTTTAAGTCATCAGCATAACAGTGGAAGTTAAACCTGTAGCGTTTGATTATTTGTCCAATTGTTAAAGTATAAATATTGAAAAGAAGAGGACCCAAGACCGAACCTTGAGGAACACCAGAACTGATGGATTTGTGCTTCTGATATATAACAAATTGTTGCCTCCCTGTCATAGAGGAGGAAAACCAATTATTTATACATCGTTCATGAAGCGTTTTAGTTGGACGTTCGTCTAACATTTTTTTAAACGTTACTATCTGTTTCAGAACTTTCAGAGAATCCAAAAGTAACGTTCCCATAACGTTTGAAGAATGAGAAAATTCACAAAACTAAGAAAAGCGTTTTTAAAAAACTTTATGGGAACTTTAGCAAAGTGTTCTTTGAATTTTTTTTTTTTTACTTGGAAAAAAACAAAAATATGTTCTAAGAACGTTTCATCAACATTCCCATTAAGTTATGAAAACATTATTTTAAAGGTTCTCTGAAAGTTCAAAGTTTTTTAAATGTTTTGTAAACGTTTTTATACAAACGTTAAAGTAGTGGTTCATTATTTGACTTTTTAACTTTAGTTAGTGTGTAATGTTGCTGTTTGATCATAAACAACATCTGCAAAGTTACGACGCTCAAAGTTCAATGCAAAGGGAGATATTTTCTTTTACAGAAATCGCTTTTTAAGGACTACAACGAGCTTCTTCCCGGGTTAGTGACATCACAAACCATAAAATTTACATAAACCCCGCCCCCGAGAACACACAACAAAGGGGGCGGGGCCATGTTGGGCTGCTTTAGAGAAGAGGAAGAGTTGTTTTTGTAAATGCCGTCATTTTACGCCGGACTGCTTCACAAACGAGGGTCAATTCAACACAAAAGATGAACATGACGGCACATGCTAGTGGATGAGTTGAATCAACTCCACAGCAACTACATCAATTTATCCACTAACCATTCAGAAACGTCTAAAAGTTGTAACTTCTTCCTGAGTCTCTCCATCAGTGTCGACTCCGGTTTGAACAATGTAAGGCTGAACACCGTTACTGACAATCCTCATTTTGGCTGCGTGAGATTCTCCAGCTTTGTTGTTGTTGAGCTGTTAAAGCTCCGCCTACTTCCCAGAAGAGCAGCAGCTCATTTGCATTTAAAGGGACACACACAAAAACGGCGTGTTTTTGCTCACACCCAAATAGGGGCAAATTTGACAAGCTATAATAAATGATCTGTGGGGGATTTTGAGCTGAAACTTCACACACACATTCTGGAGACACCAGAGACTGATATTACATCTTGTGAAAGGAGCGTTATAGGATCCCTTTAAAGTAACATTCCATTTTACAAACATTATGGGACTGTTCTGAGACAAGTAATTTAAAATGTAAAAATGTGAAGACGCACATCCAACTAAACTTTTTCAGAAATAGACAATGTGATGTTTTGAGAATGTTATTAAAGACAACGTTGAATGAATGTTCTATTAACGTTACTGGAGGTTCATAACTTTGAGAGAACGTTCTCTGTTCACTGGGAGTTTGTGAGAGAGAAGCTGATGAATGATGCGTCTCTCTCAGGGGAAACGTCACATTAAACTGCACAATGTTGAGAATTTATTTCCTGACGTTGAACATGGACTGACGTTCTCGTCTGCGGTTTGCTGAAAGTGGAAGCGTCCACCTGTTTTTCTCTTGCACAACTATTTTAATAATTCTTCAGACAGTAGAACGTTCCCAGTTCTTGCATATTGTTCCCAGGGGAGCGTCGCACATTTGTAAAACAAATAGTTAAGATTTGCAGCATCAATCACGGCACCCGGCCATGGGAACGGAGACCTGTGAACCGCAGAGGCCAAACAAATGATCAGATGAGAATTATTATTTTGCAAACATACATGTGAAAGTGGCCCGTGGGTTTTCAGCGCCTGGGCTTTTGCTTTCTGTGGAATTTCCTGCTCGCTGCTCTGAGGTCACACTTTCACAACCAATTAGCAATAAAGTCAGACTTTCTTAAACGTCTCCAGAAAGCCTAATTGGAAACATATAGAGTCTGTGAGAAATGCCTCTTCTCGTCTAGATTTGATCGCTCGGTTTATTCACATGACAAATGTGGCTGGTGTGTTCGTTAGGCCGCTCGTTACGGCTTTAAAGTATGGAAGCACATTTCTGCCACAACAAATCAAGGTTTGTACGTCATAATTATGATGTATAAATGTTAAATTATGACATATTTATGAGATCAAAAGATGAAATTATAATTATAATTTAAAAAGCCATAATTATGACCTTAAAATTTTTGTCTCACATAATATTGACCTTTTTATGTCATAATTTATTTTTTTGTATTTCATAATGACTTACTGTTAGTATATCATAATTTTGACTTTCTAATCTCAGAATTATGACTTACTAGTATGTCAATTTAGACTTAATTCATAATTTCAACTTTTTGTCATAATTTAGATTTTCTAATCTCATTATTATGATTTAGTATGTCACAAGATGTCAACTTTTAATTTCATAATTCTGACTTTTTATATAATTTTGACTTTTTATATAGTTTTGACGTCACTTTTCTAATCTCATAATTATGATTTATTATGTCATAAAATTTTCAGTTTTGAATCAATTTTCATAATTTTCATAATTTTCGACTTTCTAATCTCATAACTGTCATAAATTTTGACTTTTTAATTTAAATTTTGTCAATTTTGACTTACTAATATCATAATTATGATTTAGTACGTCATAAAATTTCAACTTTTTAATCATAATTTCGATTTATAATTTTGAAATTATGATTTTATAGTCGAAATTTTGACAATTTAGTGTCAAAATTTTGACTTTCTAATCTCATAATTATGATTTAGTATGTCATAAAATTTCAACTTTTTAATCACATAATTTCAAATTATGACAGTTTTGACTCATAATTTCGATTTAGTGTCAAAATGTTGACTTTTTAATCATAATTTTGACTTTTTGTCAGTTTCAACTTTTTGTCATAATTTTGACTTTCTAATCTCATAATTACAATTTCGTGTCATAAATTTTCTATTTTTTAATCTCATAATTCTGACTTTTTGTCATAATTTTGACATTATAATCTCATAATTATGATTTAGGATTCTACTTTTTAATGACAATTTTGACTTTTTGTCATAATTTCTACTTTTTATGTCATAGTTTTTGACTTTTTTGTCATAATTTCAATTTTTGCCATAATTTCGACTTTCTAATCTCATAATTATGATTTAGTATGTCATAAAATTTCACATTTTTAATCACATAATTTCAATTTATGACAGTTTTGACTTTTTTTGACAAAATTTTGATTTAGTATGTCAAATCGTTTTGTCAGTTTCAACTTTTTGTCATAATTTTGATTTTCTAATCTCATAATTATTACTTTGTGTCATAAATTTTTAACTTTTTAATCTCATAATTCTGACTTTTTGTCATAATTTTGACATATTTCATAATGACTTACTGTTAGTATATCATAATTTTGACTTTCTAATCTCAGAATTATGACTTAGTATGTCAATTTAGACTTGTCATAATTTCAACTTTTGTCATAATTTAGATTTTCTAATCTCATTATTATGATTTAGTATGTCACAAGATGTCAACTTTTAATTTCATAATTCTGACTTTTTATATAATTTTGACTTTTTATATAGTTTTGATATGTCACTTTTCTAATCTCATAATTATGATTTATTATGTCATAAAATTTTCAGTTTTGAATACATTTTCATAAAATTGATTCAAATTTAGTGTCAAAATTTTGACTTTTTTGTCATAATTTAAATTTTTGTCATAATACGATTTAGGATTCAGTTTTTGACTTTTTGTCAATTTCGACTTGAGTTTTGACTTACTAATATAATTATTTAGTATTTTTAAAGGTCCCGTTCTTCGTGATCCCATGTTTCAAACTTTAGTTAGTGTGTAATGTTGTTGTTAGAGTATAAATAAAATCTGTAAAATTTTAAAGCTCAATGCTAAGCGAGATATTTTATTTAACAGAAGTCGCCTACATCGAACGGCCAGTTTGGACTACATCCCTCTACTTCCTTCTTTAATGACGTCACTAAAACAGTTTTTTGACTAACCTCCGCCCACAGGAATACACAAGAGTTGCGTTTGTAGAGTGTGTTTGTCGCCATGTCGTCGAAACGCTGTTATTTTCATCCCGCAGTCCAATCACCGGGTCTGATTCCGGCTCAAATTGATAGGGTAAAATTAAAGACATGTTTACAATAACACTGAGCGCGTGCATCTCCACGTTATGGTAAGAGGCGTGACCTTTCCAGGCAAGGAGCGCTAAGCTGCTGTCGAATCACAACACAGGAACCGCTGGCACAATCAGAACTCGTTACGTATTTCTGAAGGAGGGACTTCATAGAACAAGGAAGTCATCAGCCCGTTTTTATGACAGTGGAAACAGCGGTATACAGATAAGTAAATTATGTGAAAAATACTGTGTTTTTTTACACGCGAAACATGAACACATGTTATATTGCACACTATAAACACAATCAAAGCTTCAAAAAGCCACGAAAAACGGGACCTTTAATATTTATATATATAAAATATAATCTTATATATGTAAATAAGTAAACAAATTTTATATATATATATATATATATATATACTTTTTTTAACTTAAACTTTTTAATTTCATAATTCTGACTTTTTGTCATAATTTCTTTTCTGAAGTGGCATAAATGTGCTTCCATATTAACGCGAACCGACTGTGACGTCAGCAGCATCAGCGCAGAGGTCGAGCGTCTCGGAGGAGCCGGACGGTAGGAGAAACATCATCAGCGTCAAATGCTGTTTTCAGCGGTTCTGTGTTCTGCTCCAAACATCATACGAGTTCACGAGTTCATGAAAGCATTTATGAAAACCATCAGGACTGCCATGTCAAACTTTGATATCATGACCACATTAGAATAATAACACTGGTGGAAATATGCGCTCTTGTGCTCACGAGGGGCGATAAACCACATGAAAGCACTTACACTGTCAGCAGCTGCATGTTATTCTTTCATTTAAAAAGGTCCAAGTTAAGAGGAACACTTACAATAATATTAGTTCATAAAATGCTGTAATAAGCCTATTATGCTTCAGAGATGTTCGCTTGTTTTTGGGATCTGAAATGAACAATATGAGCCTTCAGAGCAGCTGATTAATACACAACGTTTACGGCTCATTCTCAGAATCCCTGCCATTGATGAACTCTGTGTCTCGACAATTTTCACTCTGGTTAGTGTGCAAATTAAAGAAGTGATTTACATGAAAGAAACTGAGTGACAACTAGAATTTATTCAGCCATCACTGAGGCAGAACTGGGAGAAATATTGTCATTTTTCATATGAAAACTCTCCTGCTTTCCTGTAGAGAAGAAGATAGACTGATTAAAGTTCTCGACTGGTTTTTCAGCACAAACAGCAATGTTTCGTGAACAGGATCCCTGTCTGTTTGCACGCGTGTGGACGTCAGTCTCTATCAGCGTGTCTGATGGACTGTTTAACGCCACTATCAGCTCCAGACGCAGATAAAGAGCCGCAGCAGCTTCATCACAGGCCAAACGTGTTCATTCATCACCTACAGAAGCTCAAAACAACACAGACACCAAAGCCAGCGCTTGAGGGACAGTTCAGCTCGTCATTTCATTTATTTCTTCTGTGGAACACAAAAGAAGGATTTCTGAAGAACGTTCAGCTGCTCTTCTCACACAGAACGGCTGACAAGAACAACAGAAAATGGGTTTAAAACTACAGACTGCAAAAAACAATGTTCTTCCTCAGTGTTTCTGTCTCGTTTTCCAGCACAAATATCTGAACATTCTTAAATCAAGATACATTTACTGGAGAAGAGAAATGACTGAAGATATTAATTAAAAATGGATCAAAATTAAGCAATCTGACTCCATTGGCAGATATTTGTTCTTGTTTTAAGCACAAACTCACTTCTTAACGTCACGTCTTAATATCTTCAGTCATTTCTCTTCTCCAGTAAATGAATCTTGATTTAAGGATGTTTAGATGTTTGTGCTGGAAAACGAGACAGAAACACTGAGGAAGAACATCATGTTTTGCAGTGAGGATGAGTAAATTATGACCTTTATCTATATTTAAACCTCCTTACACACACAAAAAGAAGACAGAATAGGAAAACACACATAAAAATATTTATTTCATCCGAGATTCACACAGCTAGTACAAAACACACAGACAAACTATAAATAAAGTCACATATAAATCCCTGATGAAGCTCTATAAAGTGTTCAAAAATGATTTGTTGAGAAACAGCACCACCTGCTGAAAGCTCTCACACACACACATTTAGATTAAATCTGTGCAAAAGGTCATGGAATATGTTCTGGTGTGAGGTAAAATCCCCCTCTCCTCTAACAGTCTTCACTGACGAGTTTTATTCATTAGTAACATTAATGCATTATAACAGACAGAGGGGCTTCGGTCACGTGCTCCTGCCGGCCATGGCCTGTTGAATCTGCCGGTCGAGCTCGGAGATGATGCGGTCGTCGTGCGTGTAAACGCCGGTGCGCAGCAGCGTGTCTCTCTCCTCCAGCAGACGCGTCACATGCTCATCCGCGCTCTCGCTCACGCACGCGCGCGCCGCTTCCGTCCAGCTCCGCGGTTCCTCCTGCTGCTTCAGCCTGATCACAGATTCAAATGCCTCGTGTCAATATCTACAGTTTATAGAGACGCACAGAACTACAAGAAAAACTGATAAAGACAAAACATTTGTCACATTCATGAGGGAAATGCCATATCTGGCCACATACTTACCGTCTGATTATCTAAAAATGGACCAAATTACACGATTAATCAGTCTGGCTGATATATATCATCTCTCTCCGCTATTAAAGTCATTTGACAGAATTAATGACTGTATTATGAAGTATTTCCATGTGAAACTGCTATTAAAATGATCTAAATATGGTTGATTTAAAGTCAACAAAAGACAAAACTGACAATAATCTTGAATCAGAATATCTTCCTCTTGCAGAATCTCTTCTCTTCTCTGATGATGAGGGCGGGGCAACCTGTCACTCACATGAGATCCACCAATAGCAAACCACAACCATCCAATCAATTCCCCACAGAAAAAAATCAAGCCCTGCCCTACATTTGTTCTTGTTTGCAAAGCAGTTTCACTTGGATATACGCCACGATAGACGAGCGCAAATTTTCTTTCATGACGAATTTAAAGACGTGAATTGTCGTATAATTTATAAAGTAATCAGATGCTTGGGAGCAGCGGTTCTTACCTGTTCAGCTCGTTGCGGATGTCCTGAAGCTCATTCTTCTCGTTCTTGACAGTTTCCTTCTCTTCAGCGGCCAGGTAGCGAAGCCTCATGTGCTCCAGTTCCTGCTGCTGCTTCTTCAAGCGTGTCATGGCGTTCTCCTGCTCACGCTGAACACAAACACACTCACATGACGCTTTCACACTCCAGCAGCAGAAACACCACCATCTTATTACTCACAGGACAATAAAGGCTTGATTTCACACTAAGAATGATAACGATAAAGTTTTCAAAATATGAATAGTAAAGTCTACAACAGCACAATGATAACGACAATCACTTTCAGAGCGACTTTTTACAGTTGACCGATAAAAACTCTGATAATCAGAATCCATCCGGCTTTAAAGAGTTGAGCATTTAAAGCGGCAGACCACAAAACTGCAGCGCACTTATAATAATAAAAGTTATAATAATATATATTGATATTGTTAAAGTTCTGTCATTACAGCTTTCTGAGGGTTTGTCATGGTAATGGGTATAACAATTTTCATATGTTTGGTCTTGGTTATTGCTATTGCTGCTGCTGGTTATTACTGCTGCAGTTGGTTATTATGGCTGCTGCTCTTCTTACTGCTGCTGCTGCTGTTGTTAGTTATTCCTGCTTTTGCTGCATATTGCTGATGTTGCTTTTGCTGATGATGATGATTATTGCTGCTGCTGCCGATGATTATTGCTGCTGCTGCTGCTGATGATTATTGCTGCTGATTTTTGCTGCTGCTGATTATTGCTGCTGATGATGATGATGATTATTGCTACCGCTGATTATTATTGCTGCTGATTTTTGCTGCTGCTGATTTTTGCTGCTGCTGCTGATTATTGCTGCTGCTGCTGATTATTGCTGCTGATGATGATTATTGCTGCTGCCGCTGATGATTATTGCTGCTGATGATGATGATTATTGCTGCTGCTGATGATTATTATTGCTGCTGCTGATGATGATTATTGCTGCTGCTGATGATGATTATTGCTGCTGCTGATGATTATTGCTGCTGATGGTGATTATTATTGCTGCTGATGATGATGATTATTGCTGCTGCTGATGATGATTATTGCTGCCGATTATTGCTGCTGCTGCTGATGATTATTGCTGCTGATGATGATTATTGCTACCGCTGATTATTATTGCTGCTGATTTTTGCTGCTGCTGCTGCTGATTATTGCTGCTGCCGCTGATGATTATTGCTGCTGATGATGATTATTATTGCTGCTGCTGATGATGATTATTGCTGCTGCTGATTTTTGCTGCTGCTTATTCCTGTTGCTGATGATTATTTCTGCTGCTGATGATTATTGCTGCTGCTGCTGATGATTATTTCTGCTGCTGATTATTCCTGCTGCTGATTATTGCTGCTGCTGATGATTATTGCTGCTGCTGCTGCTGATGATTATTTCTGCTGCTGATTATTGCTGCTGCTGATTATTCCTGCTGCTGATGATTATTGCTGCTGCTGCTGATGATGATTATTTCTGCTGCTGATTATTGCTGCTGCTGCTGATTATTATTGCTGCTGCTGATTATTGCTGCTGCTGATGATTATTGCTGCTGATTTTTGCTGCTGCTGCTGCTGCTGATTATTGCTGCTGCTGACTATTGCTGCTGATTATTGCTGCTTTTTTGCTGTTGCTGCTGTTTATTGCTGCTTTTTTTGCCTTTGCTGCTGTTTATTGCTGCTGTTGCTGTTGGTTATTCCTGCTATTGCTGCTGCAGTTGGTTATATGGCTGCTGCTGTTATTGCTGCTGCTGTTGGTTATTCCTGCTGCTGCTGCTGATTATTGCTCCTACTGCTGATTATTGCTGCTTTTGCTACTTTTTGCTGCTGCTGGTTATTGCTGCTTTTGTTGCTGTTTATTGCTGCTGCAGTTGGTTATTATGGCTGCTGCTCTTATTGCTGCTGCTGTTTATTCCTTCTTTTGCTGCTGCTGCTGCTGCTGCTGATTATTGCTGCTGCAGGTTATTTCTGCTGCTGCAGAGCAAGTACCGGACTTGCTATTGCCAATACATACACGACACACTGCTGTGAGCAAGACATGCTGCTGTGCAATATAGCTAACATGAATTACCCATAGTAGATCTATACAGGTGGAGCTGGGGAAGGTGGAGGCGCGCTGCAACTGCTACAAGCAAATGCAAGGTATTTGAAGGTTAAACAGCGAGCTCATTGGCTACTGATACAGCAGGAACCAATCAGTTGTGCCCTATAGAGAGTGATGTGATTACAATCAGGTTGGGTTAAGAACCTATAAGTCTGCGCCATCTAGAGTTTCATTGCAGAACTTTGTATTTATCGTTCTTGGTGTGAACGGGCCTTAATTCCTAAAACAGTTGAGTATTTTTACAGGACATCTCTTCATTTTAATGAGAAACGTGAAATCTGTAGATTGAACAGTTTTCCAGCAGCGATGCATCTGTGAAAACTCTGATGAGCTTGATTTTATTGATGTGTTTGAGATAATATCATTCAATTTGCAGTTTTCCTGATGCGTTACAACATAGTAAAACATTTGCTGCAGCCAGAAGTGCAAGAAAAACAAACACACTTAGATGTGGCCTTGACTAACAGCCAAACATTTGCTGAAGGAAAACACACACAATTATCCTGAAGATTTGAGGAGTTTCCTTCGCTACCCGCGGTTAACGGCGTTCCCAGAGTTTCTGTCAAGGTGTGTGGTGCTGAGCGTCAGCTGTAATAATGGCTGAAGATGGCTTGTGTAAACGCCCGTGACCAGCGAATGACCCGTCTCGACGCTCCAGACGCGACTCAAGAGCAGTTTTCTGGAGAGAGTCGCCCTGACGGAAAACATTTGGACCGCTTCACTGTTGAAATTTCCCCAAAACCCCAAACAGAGCTGACAGATCACATCGCTGCAGATCTTTACGTACATTTCTAATGAAAATCTGTGCTCTCTGTCGTCTCATAAAGATCCCGAACATACATGTAGTTTCTACTACTAAGTCACATGGGAATTATTTCAGTGAAAAACGATGCACTTAAATTCACCCATCGATCTTCCAACAAGCCAACTTGATATTCAGATGTTTAATGTTGAACATAATACAGGCCTGATTTATAGTTCAATATCATATTAAGTTATGAAGGCCTCAGAGCGCCATGAATCATCAGATGTTTTCTTTATATTTATCTGGCACTTGAAAAGAAAGAAGAGGAAAAAGCGAGGCTTCAGACGCTCCAGCTGGTTTGTGTCTGTAACAGTTATTAGCAGGCTGATAAGCTCCGTGCGGCGCCTCTGTTTATACTGTATTGGTCCCGTACAGGGTTCACTGGAGACGCGGCCCGATGTTTCACTGCGGCTCGTGACAGCTCACCGTTTCTCAATGTTTTTTTTCCATGAGAACTCACATTCACGTCTGCTTTAGTGCAGTAAACCAGTCCATTAGTCTTCTGAACGCGCTCGAGACCCTGCAGTCTGACTGGATCCAGAGCACAAACTCAAGACTATTTTTAGAGCCATTAAGATTTTTCACATTGTAACATTATTTTCATGACACTGAAGCACATTTACACTGAATTCTCATGACTGTCTCATTAATGGGACAAAGATATATTTAAATGCTAAAGAATTAATGCTCTATTACAATGTTTGCTGTACTGACTTCATGCTGATTTAAATGTTTTTTTATTTTATAATATTTTTTTAAATATATAATATTTTAAAAATATTTTTAAGTGTAACATTGTAATATTAAGTATTTTAAGTATATATATTTTAGTATAACTTGAATACAGTACAAAAAAACAATTAAAATGTTTTAAGTATTTTTAGTATAAATTGAATGTAGTAAAAAAGTATTTATATTTTTAAAATATTTTTAAAAGTGTTTTTAGAATAACTTGAATATAGTATTTTTATATGTATTTATAATGTTTAAAATATTTTATTTTTAGTCTAACTTGAATGCAGTATTTTTTATTTTACATTTATAATATTTGTAAAACTATTTAAACATTTTTACTGTATTCAAGTTAAATAGTTTTACAAATATTATAAATGTATATAAGTATTTATCTTGAATATAGTAAAAATGTTTATATACATTTATAATATTTTTATATAAATTTATTTTTAGTATTTTTATATACAATTATAATGTTTAAAAATATTTTAAGTATTTTTAGTAAAACTTAAAATTATTTGTAAGTATTTTAGTATAACTTGAATGTAGTAAAAATTATATATTCATAATATTTTAAAAATATTTTAAAAGTATTTTTAGAATAACTTGAATATATATATATAAAATGTTTATTAAATATTTTATTTTTTAGTATAACTTCAATACAGTAATTTTATATTTTACATTTATAATATGTTTTAAAATAATTTTCAGTATTTTTAGTAAAACTTGAATGTAGTAAAAAATATATATTATATTTTTAAAGTTTTATTTTAAAATTACATGAATATAGTATTTTTTATATATATTTTTATAATATGTTTAAAAATATTGTAAGTATTTTTAGTATAACTTGAATACAGTAATTTTTATTTTACATTTAAAATAAAACATTTTTAAAGTATTTAACTTGAAAACAGTAAAAATGTTTGTAAACATTTATAATATTTTAATAAGTTAAGTATTTTTAGTATAACTTGAATGTAGTAAAAATATTATACATTTATTATACAGTAAATGTCTTTGTCATTAAAATAATATCACAATGGGGAAAAATAATAATAATGGTCTTTGAAACAGGCTTAATTTTCTTTATGCAAAATATATTTTTTGGTGTGAGATATGGGGACATGTTTTCATGAGATTATGCACAAAATTTTCATAATTATGCACAAAATAATCTGATCCTGTCTGGGAGGTTCAAACTACAGTACAACATCTGAAAGCTTTCATGCATCATTTACAGTCGTGTCAAAACTACTAGAGTAACACACTCTCTAGTGACGGACAGTTAACCCGTCTCACCTGCTTGAATCTGGCCAGCTCCTTCAGCGCTCGTCCCCACTGCTGCTTGTAATGCAGTTTAGATTTAGTCGCCGATTCCAGTTTCCGCTCCAGTTCCACCTTGAGAATAAAAACATGCACGATTCCATGATTATATATGTGTATATATACATAAACATATACATTATGATGCTTTAATGAGTTTAGTGTCTCTGACCTTCTCGAGGGTCAGCAGGTTGATCTCTGACTGCAGACGGACCTCCGGCCGAACGCTCTGCTGCTCCCGGTACTGCTGAAACTCCTTCTCCAGCTGCTTGTGTTTATTCTCAGCCTCTTGCATCTTTAAGAGTGAAAACATGATGATTGATTGAGCAAAAGACAAACGGAAAAAATGTGCATGAGAAATGATCACCTAAGTTAACTCTGTAAAGCCTGACATGTGACATAATAGTCTGAAATATCTCTTTTTTTTTAACCTGAAGACAAAAAAAAAAAAACATTGCTTGTTTTATGTTTTGTTTCATATTTGTGCTTTTATGGCTCATATAGTCTGATATAGCGAGAACACAGAAGAAAAACCAGCCGAGTGAGAAGAACTGAGCCTGTGAATGATGTCCGAGGTGAACCGACACAGAGAGAAGCGTTCAGGGCTGTGTGTGTTCAACACGTCTGTGTGTCGAGCGGCACATCCATCAGCTCGCGAGCGGCTACCGCTGAAACACTTCAAGGGTGTTAGACAGCGTCCAGTCCAACTAAAACCTTACAAGCGCTCTCCATTCGCCCGCTCCTCTCGCTGACAGAAAGCAGATGCCGGAGAAATCTGACACACCATGTTTGGTATTCGCAAACGAGGAGATTGTGTCCAGAAGAAGAAGAAGGGGGAGGATTCTGCCTGGATAAACCGGTTAGAGCGTGTCGACGCGGGACAAATGTATGTTTACACGTTACTGACACCAGAGGGAAGACGATATATGTGCTGCGCGGCCAAAGAGCTCTCATCACCGGCTCTTCTCTTTTCGCATGTCAGAAACCTACTTTGCTTGATTTGTTAGCGCTGCGCCGGGCCAGATGTTTTCTGGGAAAAAATGAGTCGGCAGGCTGAAGTATTTCAGTAGGTGGGCTGTCTGAGGAAAGACGCTCTATTTCACCGACGGACTCAACAGGAAACAGACGCAGGATCTCGCTGCAGAAAACTCCACTTTATGCGCAGTGATTAATTACGTCAGCGATAACGAGAACTTCTGGGAACATGATTCTGGATGTCTGAAATGCAGAAAGATGCCAATAACAAACATTCACCATCATTTTGTAAAATAAACATATGAAAGTGCGTCGGATAATTCAATAAAAACGCTGGACGTGAGCATGTGGTGCTGCTGTCGAGTCTTTCGTTCATCAGTAGAGATTGATTTAGTTTTAATTGTGCAGGGGTGTTTTTGTGCCAGATGAGAGAGAAAAAACAGATCAAATCCAGACTTTGAATGTTTTCAGGCGACGCCGACGCTTGCAAAGATTTTAGATGACAGCAACTTTGGATCGGCATGCAAAACTTTCAATTATTATAATGCGAAATGTCTCAAAATTTGGCAAATTTTTGATGAAATAAATTAAAGTAGGTCAACCCAACCCTGGCAACCCATCAAAATAAAAGTAAAAAGAAATTGTGACAGAAATATATTACTGTTGTACAGTAGAGTATAGCTATGTCTCAATAACAATATTAACACTAATAATAATTCTAAATTATTATTAAAACTTTATTTTTAAGGAATAATCACAATTCTTCCATGTTTTAATTTTAATAGTAAAGCTCTGTTGTGCAGCGCTTTGTTTGATAAAAAAAGTATTTCATGTCATATGATTAAAAGAGAAATTAAATTAATATCTTATGCCTTCATTTGATTGCCAGAAAAATTAAAACACAGAATTTCTGAAGAAAAGAAAAAAAAAAACAATTCATAGGATTTTTTTTAAAAATATGAATACATTTAGTTTTTTTAACCCTCTGGCCCTCTTCGTTTAGGTGTCACACTTCCCTTCTTTACGGTCAAAAGTGACCTTGAAAGTAACTTTTTTGTTCCTCAGGAAAACCAATGTAATATATTCTTGTTCTATAATATTTTTTTGATTATTATATAAAATTTTGAGGGTATTTTATGATGTTATGCAATATTTATACAATTTTTATTAACTATTTTTCCCCATTGAAAATAATAATAAAAATATATATATATTTTTCAATTAAAGCAGTAAAATAGAGACAAGGCATTTAAAATAAAAAAAAATTTGAAGGTAGATTAGTGCCATTTGGTGAGAGTAAAAAAAAAAAACTTATGCAATGCCATGTCATAACCACTAGATTCCTATAGAGCTCTATATAAAGTGGCTTATAAATTCTCTAGTGGTTTTAGACACAAACACTTATTTTTATTAAGTTTTGGATATGGATTTAAACTTAGACATTCTCAAAAACTACTTTTTGTCAAGGTTTAGATTTTTTTTTTTTTTATGTTGATTTGAAGTGTCGGTTTTTGCATTAATTTTACTACAGTCAAACCTGAACATAGAGGGCGCCATATTGTTACACAAAACATCGAAATTCAATAAAAAAATATAACAAAAATTAACAGGTGTGTTTTATAACAGCGTAATAAATCTGTGTCTGATCTGATTTCATCCTCTTATTTGAGTTTTGGCTCAATTTTACCATACTATTACAGCCACACTGGTTCATTTGTATGTGTATAATGGTGTGTTGTGTGTGTGTGTTTGTCTGTGAATGTGTGTAAGTGAGTGGGTGTTTCTATTTTGTACTCTTGGTGTTTTAGAGTGTAACCTCTTTCTTGCAGTTCATTTTTACTGCTTTGTGGCTGAATTTTTGATTTTATTTCACACATTTGCATAAACTTGCTCTGTCTTATAGTCATGCTGGTTCATATATATATATATATATATATATATATATATATATATATATATATATATATATATATATGTGTGCGTGTGGGGTGGTGTGTGTATTTTGCACTCTTGGCATTTCAGAGTGTCCCCCCTTCAGTGCTGTGCACTTTGTTTCTGCACAGTGTCTGATTTGTAGTTTGTACTAACAAAAGATTCTCTGAGTTGTTGTATTTTTACGTATTTCCCATTCATTTCCTATGTCGGTCATTTTTGACCGAAAAGAAGGTAAGTGTGACTATTTTTTTTACGACCCCTTAACATGTCCCAATCATGTCCTTGATTTTTTTTGTGTGTTCATATTGGTAATGCGACAAAAGTCACCAAGTCTCATCTCATTCCAACAAAGCTACGATTTTTAACAATTCAAAATATAAAATTTTTCGGTCAGAAATGACCAAATAAAGCCAGAGATTTTTAATCAATTCAATTAATTAGACATGCTTATTGATTATTACAATTTAATTGAACCATTAAAATGGAATCCAGTAAACAGAATTGAGTAAAAATAAATAAAACGGAATTTGAGAAAAATATAAAATGTATTTCAAAGGGTCCTAATTTTTGTTAAACTTTTAATAAATTGTTAAATTGCATGAGTTTCATGATTTCAATTAATTAGACATGCTTTTTGATTTAACCATTAAAATAGAGTCCAAAAAAAACAGAAAAACAGAAAAATTAAAACGCATTTCATATTGCCCTAGTTATAACATCCTTATATTGTAATCATTATGAGCACAAGTTGTAATCGCTGCCTTGAAACAATTCATACTGTGAAAAAACTCTACAAATAAACTTGAATTGAATTAATTCAACACTCATTGACGCTTCAAAGAACTGAAGTCATTTACACCAAGAAGAGTACTTTTGACAAACGTGTTTAAAACGAGACATCCACGAGACTTAGTGTACTTAGTGGTTGTAGAAAAAGCTCTTATGGTGGCCGCCACATTGAGTCACATGACCAGCATGACATTACTGGCTTTACTTCAGTAACCCAGACACTTTCAGATGAGGGACTGGAGAAAAAAAAAACTTTCTCTGATCAGAATCTTTCAACTGATTCAAACGGCTGATTCATTCAGGAAGCATGAGTGAGTCACTGAATCACTCATTCAAACGATTCGTTCATTCGCTGTGTGTTGCTCAGAGACGCAAAACAGCTTTAGTTTGGAACTATTTTCCTTGGTGAAATAGAGCAAAAACAGTGTGTCTAAAATGTAAGTCACTTAATATGAACTTCTTTATTTATTGAGAGAATATAAAGTTCAAGATCATCAACATCTACTCAGCACACTGGATCAGAGGTAAAGCTCTTTACTCTTCACTTAAGAATGGGTGGATTAGAGAGTATTGACATCAGTTGGGGGCGTGACCTCAGACCCCTCCCAGCTCACGCTTTCAGAAGGGCAGAGATCACCCTCACAGGTCGTGTTTGCTGCGTTTACCTGCTGTCGCTGTCGGGCCAGTTGATCCTCGAGCTGCCTGACCTTCGACCTCTCCAGCTCCACCTGGTGGGCGCAGTCCTCGCGCAGACGCCGGCCGCTGTCCTGCAGCTCCCGCATGCTGAACTCGTGTTCGGCGCGCATCTCTCGCTGCAGCCTCTGGGTCTAAAGGAGCCGCGGCACAATCAGAGTCAGTCATCACGCGTCTGAAGCTCAGTGAGAAACACGGCAGCGGCGCCTCACCTCCGTCTCAGCGTGAGCCAGAGCCTTCTCTCTCTTCTCCAGATCAGACAGAGTCTTCTGCAGCTGCTCCTCCAGGAGACCGTACTCCATTTCCTGAAAAACAACGTCTCATAAACCTCAGTGTGACTAAAAATTAAATCACTTCATTCAAGTCATTATTTGCTCACCGTCATGTTTTTACAATTAGAGGTCCTAAATCACCAAGGCCGATATTTAGCTTTTTTTTTGTAATTATTGGAATTGGAAGCAGGACTTTTATTTTGACAGCGCTGAGCACGTCAGTGCCTGAGCTCACATTCTGCATCTTTGTTCGTTTACTGCCTCTGTTTTATGGAAGCTTGTTTCCACCATAAAATAAAAAAATAAAAAAGGTAATTGCAACCATTTATCTCACTTCTGACTTTTTCCCCTCACAATTTTACGGTAGAGGATTAGGGCCAAGCAATAATAAAAAAAATAAAACCATCTCGAGATTAAAGTTGTTAAATTTCGAGAAAAAACTCGTTAAATTTCGAGAAAAAAGTTGAGATAAAATGTTGAGAATAAACTCATTAAATTATGAGAATAAAGTCATTAAATTACGAGAGAAAAGACATTAAATTATGAGAACAAATTTGTAATTTAACGAATTTGTCATTAAGACTTTTTTCTCAAAATTTAGCGACTTTTTTCTTGTAATTTAACGACTTTATTCTCAACATTTTATCTCGACTTTTTTCTCGAAATTTAACGAGTTTTTTCTCGTAATTTAACAACTTTATTCTCAACATTTTATCTCGACTTTTTTCTCGAAATTTAACGAGTTTTTTCTTGTAATTTAACGACTTTATTCTCAACATTTTTTCTCGACTTTTTTCTCGTAATTTAACGACTTTATTCTCAACATTTTATAACGACTTTTTTCTTGAAATTTAACAAGTTTTTTCTCGTAATTTAACGACTTTATTCTCAACATTTTATCTCGACTTTTTTCTCGAAATTTAACGAGTTTTTTCTCGTAATTTAACGACTTTATTCTCAACATTTTATCTAAACTTTTTTCTAGAAATTTAACGAGTTTTTTCTTGTAATTTAACGACTTTATTCTCAACATTTTATCTCGACTTTTTTCTCGTAATTTAACGACTTTATTCTCAACATTTTATTTAGACTTTTTTCTCAAAATTTAACGACTTTTTTCTCGTAATTTAACGACTTTATTCTCAACATTTTATCTCGACTTTTTTCTCGAAATTTAACGAGTTTTTTCTCATAATTTAACGACTTTATTCTCAACATTTTATATCGACTTTTTTCTTGAAATTTAACAAGTTTTTTCTCGTAATTTAACGACTTTATTGTCAACATTTTATCTCGACTTTTTCTCGAAATTTAACAAGTTTTTTCTCGTAATTTAACGACTTTATTCTCAACATTTTATCTAAACTTTTTCTAGAAATTTAACGAGTTTTTTCTTGTAATTTAACGACTTTATTCTCAACATTTTATCTCGACTTTTTTCTCGTAATTTAACGACTTTATTCTCAACATTTTATTTAGACTTTTTTCTCAAAATTTAACGACTTTTTTCTCGTAATTTAACGACTTTATTCTCAACATTTTATCTCGACTTTTTCTCGAAATTTAACAAGTTTTTTCTCGTAATTTAACGACTTTATTCTCAACATTTTATCTAAACTTTTTCTAGAAATTTAACGAGTTTTTTCTTGTAATTTAACGACTTTATTCTCAACATTTTATCTCGACTTTTTTCTCGTAATTTAACGACTTTATTCTCAACATTTTATTTAGACTTTTTTCTCAAAATTTAACGACTTTTTTCTCGTAATTTAACGACTTTATTCTCAACATTTTATCTCGACTTTTTCTCGAAATTTAACGAGTTTTTTCTCGTAATTTAACAACTTTATTCTCAACATTTTATCTCGACTTTTTCTTGTAATTTAACGACTTTATTCTCAACATTTTATCTCGACTTTCTCGTAATTTAACGACTTTATTCTCAACATTTTATCTCGACTTTTTCTCAAAATTTAACGAGTTTTTTTTCGTAATTTAACAACTTTATTCTCGTAATTTAACGACTTTATTCTCAACATTTTATCTCGACTTTTTTCTCGAAATTTAACGACTTTATTCTCAACATTTTATCTCGACTTTTTCTCGAAATTTAACGACTTTATTCTCAACATTTTATCTCGACTTTTTTCTCGAAATTTAACGAGTTTTTTCTCATAATTTAACGACTTTATTCTCAACATTTTATATCGACTTTTTTCTTGAAATTTAACAAGTTTTTTCTCGTAATTTAACGACTTTATTGTCAACATTTTATCTCGACTTTTTCTCGAAATTTAACGAGTTTTTTCTCGTAATTTAACGAATTTATTCTCAACATTTTATCTAAACTTTTTCTAGAAATTTAACGAGTTTTTTCTTGTAATTTAACGACTTTATTCTCAACATTTTATCTCGACTTTTTTCTCGAAATTTAACTAGTTTTTTCTCGTAATTTAACGACTTTATTCTCAACATTTTATCTAAACTTTTTTCTAGAAATTTAACGAGTTTTTTCTCGTAATTTAATGACTTTATTCTCAACATTTTATCTCGACCTTTTTCTCGAAATTTAACGAGATTTTTCTCATAATTTAACGACATTATTCTCAACATTTTATCTCGACTTTTTTCTCGAAATTTAACTATTTTTTCTCGAAATTTATCAACTTTAATCTCGAGATGGTTTTATTTTTTTTATTATTACTTGGCCCTAATCCTCTTCCGTACAATTTCTAGTTTATATCCACAATTCTGACTTTTTTCCCTCACAATTTCTAGTTTACATCCACAATTCTGACTTTTTTCCCTCACAATTTCTAGTTTATATCCACAATTCTAACGTTTTTTTCTCACAAAAATGTAAGGTATAAACTTGCAATTGCGAGAAAAAAAGTCAACTTTCTCGAACAATTTTAAAAAGTCACAATTACCTTTTTATTTATTTCATGACAGAAGCAAGCTTCCATAAATGTTTAACAGTTCTGTCTAATAAATAACTGTTCAACAAAGTAAACAGGTTAAGAAAAAGTATTATAGCGTTTCTCATCTATCGTCAGCATCCAGCAAAGTACGCATTTTTATTTAAAATATTCTTTATAACTAAACATTTAATTTCACAAACCTTGGTGAATCCAAGATCTAAATAAATACAATGTATAATATAAATCGGCTACGACTTTATATCGGCTACACTGCTAAAAATCAGTATGAGTCAACCACTAATTCCAGTCCCGTATGACTGTACATCACATGAGATGTTCACGCTGCTCTTTTACATACAAATGCCAGCAGACAGAGACCAGGAGCACATAAAAACACCATAAAGCATCATAACAATAGTTCAAACGACTACTTGTTTGAGGAACAAGCTAAACAGCCTGAACTGTGTTCCACTGAGGTGATTTAACCCTTAACGCAGTCAGTGTTTAGACCTTCTTCTTGATGAGCGCCTCCCGCTGCTGATCTCTCCTCCTCCACTCCTCCGCCAGCGCCTGCATGTGACTCAACTCCTTCTGCTTCAGCTGAGGACCAAACAAACACACAAGAACAGAACAATAACTCAAACATATCTAGCATATTATTGGTTCCCTGAAGATTGGTTAAACTCTTTGCATATTCAGTGAGTAACTCTGCATATGAAATGAGCTGCTGAACACTGAATAAAGACAGGTGACTGATGAACTGAACTGCTACCTGATCATCGAACAAATCTTCCTGCATCTCCTTCCACATTTCCAGCTCCAGCGCTGCCTTGTACTCCAGGGTCTCTCGAGGTCGTGTGAGCGTCTCTGACCCACCGTGACCCTGAGGAGGAGCCACTGCTGCCTGCAAACAAACATTACCCATAATCCTACCGTTCATTCACAGATTCTCCAGTACAGAAACATCTTCATGACACAGATGCGTAAATAAGTTGAGCACCTGTGAGGATTCAGAGACGAGGATTTCTTGAGCTTTCACAAAACCCAGATCTTCAAGAACGCTCACATAACAGAGTTCAGCCAACTTCTCAGACCTACAGACACAGAAAATGATCATTTACTCGCCCTCATGTCACTTTCTTTCTGCTGAACACAAAAGAAGATATTTAGAAGAACGCCTTTTTTTATTTTTTTGTCCATACAATGAAAGTCAATGTTGTTTGTTTCCCAACATTGTACAGGATATCGTCTTTTGTGCTTTTGCTTTGTGGGTGACTGTCCCTTTAAGAGAAATGCACCAGCAGTCAGTCACTGTGTGTTTAGATGCTGCCATCTAGAGGTGAGATCTGTGTGTGCAGGATATGATCCAACAGCTGAAACTGTATTATTTATGGCCCAGTGATGTACTAAAGTATGTCCACAGGCGACTGTAAAGAACCCTTCATTCGCTCCACATCAAGCACGATTCAGAACAGGGCCAAACACAAACCCGTCTGCTTTAATGATGGGAATCCTCTCAGAACAGCTCTGTCTCCAGTGCTGCCGGCCGGACGGGTCGAGGAAGCGTGTTTTCTCTGAGCTGAGGAGGCGGGACAGCTGAATACTGACAGAACCCAGCAGAACGTCTGGAGAGTTCGGCTCTCTGTGCCACATCTCCACCAGCAGAGGAACCCTGAACACACGATAACAACAGCTCTATTAAATCATGTTGATCATTAAGAGGCCTTAGACATTTGAGTATCAGATATTAGGATTACAGGGTTAATGAATGACTCTGATCTCACCTGAGGAAGGTGTCCTGAAGCTGATTGGGCAGAGCTGCGAAATCAAAGGCGCAGTACGACTGCGGAAGAAACACCTCCGTGTTCTTCTTCACCTCCACCGCTGGACTCGTCATGATGGGAGCCGCGCTGCCGAAGAACTGGTAAGCGTATCTGCAAACAGAAGAAACCGTGTTATGATACAAGCAGGAACATTTCAGAAGAGTTCGTTCACGTGTCCTGAGTCACCTGAGGATGCAGTTGACAGGGAAGCTAGTTCTGAGATCCCGGACGCTGCGCAGGTCCAGAGAGAAGCAGTAGTGGTGCGCGGAGGCAGGGATGGAGATCTTTGGAGCAGAAACTGACATGGACGAATCTGCGGCATCAGCTTCATCTGGAGCAACAGGAACATCTGAAAGAACCAAACACAGTTATTAATATTTCAGCACACATATAAAGTCAGAATTGCATGATATAAAGTCGGAATTGAAGTCGGAATTGCGAGTTATAAATTTGGAATTGTGAGATATAAAGTGGGAATTCCGATATATTAGGTTAGAATTGCGAGTTATAAAGTGGGAATTGCAAGTAATAAAGTGGGAATTGCGAGTCATAAATTCGGAATTGCGAGATATAAAGTGGGAATTGCGAGACAAAGTGGGAATTACGAGATATAAAGTCAGAATTGCGAGACATAAAGTGGGAATTGTGAGATATAAAGTCAGAACTGAAGTAGGAATTGCGAGATATAAAGTCGGAATTGCGAGATATAAAGTGGGAATTGCGAGACAAAGTGGGAATTCCGAGATATAAAGTCAGAATTGCGAGACCTAAAGTGGGAATTGTGAGATATAAAGTCAGAACTGAAGTAGGAATTGCGAGTTATAAATTTGGAATTGTGAGATATAAAGTGGGAATTGCGAGACAAAGTGGGAATTGTGAGATATAAAGTCAGAATTGAAGTCGGAATTGCGAGTTATAAAGTCGTAATTGCGCGTTATAAATGTGGAATTGTGATATAAAGTGGGAATTCCGAGATATTAGGTCAGAATTGCGAGTTATAAAGTGGGAATTGCGAGTCATAAAGTGGGAATTGACAGTCATAAATTCGGAAATGCGAAATATAAAGTGGGAATTGCGAGTTATAAAGTGGGAATTGCAAGTCATAAAGTGGGAATTGCGAGTCATGCATTCGGAATTGCAAGATATAAAGTGGGCATTGCGAGTCATAATTTCGGAATTGCGAGATACAAAGTGGGAACTGCGAGTCATAAATTCGGAATTGCGAGACAAAGTGGGAATTCCGAGATATAAAGTGGGAATTGCGAGTCAGTAAGTGGGAATTGCGAGTCATAAAGTGGCAAATTGTGAGACAAAGTGGGAATTGTGAGTCATAAAGTGGGAACTGCGAGTCATAAATTCGGAATTGCGAGACAAAGTGGGAATTCCGAGATATAAAGTGGGAATTGCGAGTCAGTAAGTGGGAATTGCGAGTCATAAAGTGGCAAATTGTGAGACAAAGTGGGAATTGTGAGTCATAAAGTGGGAACTGCGAGTCATAAATTCGGAATTGCGAGACAAAGTGGGAATTCCGAGATATAAAGTGGGAATTGCGAGTCATTAAGTGGGAATTCCGAGATATAAAGTGGGAATTGCAAGTCAGTAAGTGGGAATTGCAAGTCATAAAGTGGCAAATTGCGAGACAAAGTGGGAATTGTGAGTCATAAAGTGGGAATTGCGAGTCAAATTCGGAATGGCAAGACATAAAGTGGGAATTCCGAGATATAAAGTGGGAATTGCGAGTCATTAAGTGTGAATTGCGAGTCATTAAGTGGGAATTCCGAGATATAAAGTGGGAATTGCAAGTCAGTAAGTGGGAATTGCGAGTCATAAAGTGGCAAATTGCGAGACAAAGTGGGAATTGCGAGTCATAAAGTGAGAATTCTGAGGTATAAAGTGGGAATTGCGAGTCATAAAGCGGGAATTGCGAGTCATAAAGTGAGAATTCTGAGGTATAAAGTGGGAATTGCGAGTCATAAAGTGGGAATTGCGAGTCATAAATTCAGAATTGCAAGACATAAAGTGGGAATTCCGAGATATACAGCGTGAATTCCGAGATAAAAAGTGGGAATTCCGAGATATAAAGTGGGAATTGCGAGTCATAAAGTGGGAATTGCGAGTCATAAATTCGGAGTTGCAAGACAAAGTGGGAATTCCGAGATATAAAGTGGGAATTCCGAGATATAAATTGGGAATTGCGAGTCAAAGTGGGAATTCCAAGATATAAAGTGGGAATTGTGAGACATAAAGTGGGAATAGTGAGATATAAAGTCCGAATTACTTTTTTTTTTAGAACTGAGTTTATATCTCGCAATTCTGATTTAGCATGACATGTAATTGAGTTTTAAAGTCAGAATTGTGAGATATAAACTCTTTTTTGTGTGGTGAGCGCACTGGCGCCGTTGTACTGTGGCTGCCGTTGCATCATCCAAGTGGATGCTGCACACTGGTGGTGGATGAGGAGACCCCTGATATGATTGTAAAGCGCTCTGGGTGTACAGTAGTACATAGGAAAGCGCTATACAAATGCCTCATACATTAATTTTTTCCCCTCGCAATTCCACACTATAACACGTCGCAATTACAGTTTATAGTTTATATCACGCAATTCTGACTTTGTAACCCGCATTTGAGTTTATATCTCAATTCTGAAAAAAAAAGTCAGAATTGTGAGATAAAGTCGCAATTACCGTTTTTATTTTTTATTTCATTTTCAAAAAATGACATTCTTCTACATGAGTGTGAACACTTGCCATACGCTGTGGGTGGGGCCTGTCTGTCAAGTGCGGTGGGTGGAGCCTGTCTGTCATGTGTGGTGGGCGGAGCCTGTCTGACATCACTGGACAGACTCTCGGCCTCGCTCTCAGAGTGCTGACGCTCAGGAGAAGCAGCTGGAGATGGGAGAGGGCGGTCCGGTGATTTCCTGGCAGGTGACGGGCTCAGCGGGACTCTGTGCTCCTCACGACGGCCGGCAGGGACGGGGCCTTTCTTCACTGGAGTTTTAGGCCCGTTTTCAATGTCTAACTGTTTATAAAAAGATCTGTTAAAACACTTAAATATTAAAAATATATATTTTTAGTTTTAGTCTACTATAATAACCCTGCATATGATCCTCCTGTACGATCACACCTGATTACTGATATCTTCCGCCCTCAATGTCACAGATACGCCCACAGTCGGCTGGAGGTCCGGCGGGACAGACTGCAGCTGGGGTTTGACCCGGTTCGGGGGCTGCAGGATGAAAGCGCCCTCTATAGTGGCAGAATGTTTGGTCAGATCAGCGCTGCTCTTTATTAAACCAGCCAGACTGACGTCGGTGCTGCCGAGAGACTGGTTTCCACAGCAGAGATGGATCTGTGTGCAAAACACATGCGACATCACATCCTGTACATTCATCACCAGATATCATGTGATTAATCAGCCAGGTCTGTCACTGATCACAAGCTTCACCTGGAGACAGGGCTGCTGGCTGAGAAAGAGTCGCAGGACTCGGTCACTGCTGCGAACGCGGACGGACGCCCGCTCCGGCTCGAAGTTTGGACTGATGAGGTTCTGGAACGGTTCGCTGGTGACGTCGTTCCCCAGCAGAGTGTAATAGAAGAAGAACTCGGACCCCTCACTGGACAGCTTAGTCGAGCTGGAGATCAACTGAAGAGCAGAAAATGTGTCATGATGTTATTTTGTTATTATGTTCTACTAGAACAGAAACACTGACACTGATATAGAGAATAACTCTGTGCTTTGGAACCTTGCAGAGCTTTTTCATGCTCAAACAGCAACACTAAAGACAGAAGAACATGGACAAAAGCAGATATAGTAATGAGATTGACGTACCTGCTCCAGTTTAGTAGCAAACGCAACCGTTACGGACAGCACAAATATGTCCGTACAGAGATCTTCAGGTCCGATCTGATGAAAACCTTCTTCCTCGTTCAGAACCGCTCTGAGTTTAGCAGCTTCCAGAGGAACCAGCGCTGGAGAACCTGAGAGTTTACAGTGACATCATCAACACAAATCAGCATGAACGACACTCACAACATGGTTTATTAGTTTCAACACATTAGGTTGTTTTAGTGGAGGAGAAAGTTATTACATTTTGGTGAAAAACAATCATTTTATACTTTGTACATTTAATTTCATGTTTATTTGAACAATGATGAACTGAACCTGGAAAAACAAACATGAAGCTTTGCAGCCCGTCAACAGAAGCAGAGAGGAAGAGGAAAAGGACACAAGCGTCCGTGTGCAGTCAGTGTACCTGCTCTCGGTGGAGCTTTCTTTGCCTTGAAGGGCTCAGCGGTGTGTTTGCTGTCGTTCTCTAGGATCATACTGATCAGCAGGGCAGGTTTGAGCTTCGTGTACTTGCTGCTGAGCAGAGGATGCCATTTAGGAGCCTGAAGAACACAATCAAGACTCAGAAATACGTGACACGTATTATTATTGACTTAAAAGTCATTAGTCATCTTCATTTATTTAGCGCTTTTCACAATACATATTGCTTCAAAGCAGCTTCACAGTGACAATAGGAAAATTCTTATCGAGCTAAAGTTGTTTTTTGATTGAATCACTTCTGTTGTAAAAATTGTTAATTATTACTTTAGGAGCCGCTTAAATGACATCCTTCCTACTGAAAGCCGAATACCTTTAATGCATTCTTGCCGTTCATTTACATGTTTAGGCTATAGGTTTGAGTGTCATATGCTTAGATCTAATACTGTCGCATGGAATTGATATTGATGCTGTTGAAATCCTACCGCAGAGCGATGATATATCAGATCATTATTTAGTCTCGTGTATAATACAATTAGCCAAGGCTACAAAACCACCACCCAGCCATAAATATTGTAGAACCATCACTTCTACCACTAAAGATTGCTTTATAAATAATCTCCCCGAGCAGTTTCATCGCCTTAGTATACCTGACAACTTAGAAGAACTCGATGCTGCAACAGAAACTATTGGCTCTCTCTTTTCCAGCACATTAGATGCAGTCGCTCCTTTACGTCTAAAGAAGATTAAGGAAACTAATCCAACGCCGTGGTATGATGAGCACACTCGGGCTCTAAAACGAGCTGTTAGAAAAGTTGAACGTAGTTGGAAGAAAACAAAACTAGAAGTTTTTCGCCTTTCATGGAAAGAAAAAATGATTGAGTACAGAACGGCTATAAGAAATGCTAGATCTACTTATTTTTCAAATCTCTTAATAGAAAACAAACATAATCCTAGGTATTTATTTGACACAGTGGCTAAATTAACTAGAAACAGAGATTCAACTGCTGACGTTTCCATAGAGCACAGCAGTAATGACTTTATGAACTTCTTTACTTGCAAGATTGATAATATTAGAGAGAAAATTAAAAACATGCAACCGTCTACAGTTTCTCTTCAGACAGTGCACTGTAGTGTCCCTGAGGTAAAACTAGAATCATTCGCCGCTATAGGAGAGGAAGAATTATCTAAACTTATCAAATCATCAAAATCAACGACATGTATGTTAGACCCAATGCCGACTAAACTACTGAAAGAAATGCTTCCAGAGGTCGTAGGTCCACTTCTTGATATAATTAATTCATCGTTAACACTAGGATACGTGCCAAAAACCTTTAAGCAGGCTATTATTAAACCTCTTATTAAAAAACCTCAACTAGATCCGAGAGATTTAGTAAATTACAGGCCAATCTCGAATCTACCTTTTCTGTCAAAGATACTAGAAAAGGCAGTTTCATCACAACTGTGTTCCTTTTTAGAAAGAAATGGAATCTGTGAGGATTTCCAGTCAGGATTTAGACCGTACCATAGTACTGAGACTGCTCTCGTTAGAGTTACAAACGATCTACTCCTATCATCCGATCGTGGCTGTATTTCTCTATTAGTGTTATTAGATCTCAGTGCTGCTTTTGACACTATCGATCACAACATTCTTTTAAAAAGACTTGAAAACTATATTGGCACTAATGCCATTTACTAATGAATTGCTTTGGCATGGTTCAAATCGTACTTATCTGACCGTTATCAGTCTGTAATAATTAATGAAGAGATGTCGTATCGATCACAGGTTCAGTATGGAGTACCACAAGGCTCAGTACTAGGACCGTTGCTTTTCACTCTGTACATGCTGCCCTTAGGAGAGATAATTAGGAAGCATGGTGTTAGTTTTCACTGCTACGCTGACGATACTCAGCTCTATATTTCCTCGCGCCCTGACGAAACCTACAAATTCACAAAACTAACAGAATGCATAGCTGACATTAAAAACTGGATGACAAGAAATTTCTTATTATTAAATTCAGAAAAAACTGATATCCTAATCTTTGGACCAAAAACTTCCTCACGAAAAAACCTTGAATACTCTCTAACACTTGACGGGTGCTCCATTAAACCTTCGTCCTCAGTTAGGAACCTGGGTGTGCTCTTCGATACCAATCTTTCATTTGAAAGTCATGTTTCTAGTATCTGTAAAACCGCCTTCTTCCATCTAAAAAATATATCTAAATTACGACATATGCTCTCAATGACAAATGCGGAACAGTTGATTCATGCATTCATGACCTCAAGACTAGATTATTGTAACGCTCTACTGGGTGGTTGTTCTGCTCGGCTTTTAAACAGACTACAGTTGGTCCAAAATGCGGCAGCTAGAGTTCTTACTAGAACCAGAAAGTATGACCATATTAGCCCAGTTCTGTCAACATTACATTGGCTCCCTATTAAACATCGTATAGATTTTAAAATCTTGCTACTTACTTATAAAGCACTAAATGGTTTAGCTCCCCAGTACCTAAGTGAGCTCTTAATGCATTATAGTCCTTCACGTTTATTGCGATCTCAGAATTCAGGCCAGTTGATAATACCCAGAATATCAAAATCAACTGAAGGCGGCAGATCCTTTTCCTATTTAGCACCTAAACTCTGGAACAATCTTCCTAGCATTGTTCGGGAAGCAGACACACTCTGTCAGTTTAAATCTAGACTAAAAACACATCTCTTTGCTCTTGCATACACATAACACATTATCAATACATTAACATTTTTCAAATCCGTTAAAGGATTGTTACGCTGCAATAATTAGGTCGGCCGGAACCGAGAACATTTCCTATAACACTAGATATACCTGTACATCAGAATAAGAATGGCATCTACGCTAATATCTGTCTCTCTGCTTATCCCGAGGTTTTCCGGGTGCTGGATCCAGGCCGTATCCAGATCAGATGGAGAACCTGTGTCTGGACCTGACTACAACGCAGCCCAGGAGACAATGGGCCTACAGATCCAGTTCTGGCTGCATAGATTTTTAAATCCCCGTATCCGCTTACAAATATATATATATAATCTATTTTTAATCTCTATAATAAAAATGTATAATTCAGATTTTGATCTCCATATCCATTTACATATATTATATATATCTTCCAAGGGGTTTTTTCCCTCCTAGGACTTTTTTCCCACGCTGGGTTTTCTCCTAGGGGGTTTTTTCCACCCCTGGGAGTCAGCCGACATTGGCTTAATGTAGCACCATCTTGTATATGTTACATATTACCACGCTTGTTTGTACAGCTTATTTTTAACCACTTCCCTTTTTTTCTGTGCGTCTAATATGTAAAGCTGCTTTGAAACAATTACCAATTGTAAAAGCGCTATATAAATAAATTTGACTTGACTTGACTTGACATATTTTATATTATTATATTATTTATATAATTATCATAATATAAATATATATAATATAACATTATTGTTTTATAATCATTATTATTACAAAATTAAAATTCTATCTTAAAAAGACATAATTATTACAAAAATATGACATACTAAAGTCAAAAATATGACATTAAAATTCAAAATTCTTACAGTCAAAATTATAACAAAGTCAGAATAGTGTCATAAAAAGTCAAAAATGTGACATACTAAGTCGAAATTATGACATTAAAAGGTTGAAATTCTTACAAAGTTAAAATTCAGACTTAAAAAGTCAATTATTACATAAAATGTCTAAATTATGACATTAAAAAGTTGAAATTCTGACTTAATTGTGGCATAAAAAATAATTGTGACACATACACTAGTGATCAAAGGACTGGAATAATTAAGATTTGTTAAAGTTTTTAAAAAGAGTCTCTTCTGCTCACTAAAGCTGCATTTATTTGATCAAAAATACAGTAAAAATGTGAAATATTTTTGTAATGTAAAACAGCTGTGAATATATAGTAAAGTGTAATTTATTCCTGTGATCAAAGCTGAATTTTCAGCATCATTACTCCAGTCTTCAGTGTCACATGATCCTTCAGAAATCATTCTGATATGATGATTTGATGCTCAAGAAACATTCATGATTATTATTAATGTTTACTGCTTAATATTTTCATAGAAACCAGGAGGATAAAGTTTGAGGTTAAGAAAATTAATATTTTTATTCATCAAGGACGCATTTATAATGTTACAAAAGTTTCTATTTCAAATAAATGTTCTTTTGAACTTTCTATTCATCAAAGAATCCTGAAAAATAAAAATATGACTGTTTCCAACATTGATAATAATCATCATATTAGAATGACTTCTGAAGGATCATGTGACACTGAAGACTGGAGTAATGATGCTGAAAATTCACAGGAATAAATTACACTTTACTATATATTCACATAGAAAACAGCTGATTTACATTGGAATAATATTTCACTATTTTTACAGTATTTTTGATGAAATAAACAGCTTTGGTGAGCAGAAGAGACTGTAAAGGGCAGCGGGACGTTTCGATCTGACCTGCTTGACCTCCTGCACTGATCTCAGGTCGAGGACGATGTATCCCACACTCTCTCTCGCAGACGAGCCGGAGTCGACGGCGTAACACTGCAGTTTGATGGGAGTCCTCTGGAGCCTGTGAGGGAAGAGACGGACACTGAGTGACGGACGGACGGACGGATCGTGAGCGGTCAGAGCAGGAACACACCTGTGCTGGTGGAGAGTCTTGCGGTCCAGCTCCCAGGCCAGCTCCGTGCAGAACTGCGGCTGTTCCGTGTGTTCCACCGGATCCGTGGCCAGAGTCTCTCCATCAAAGCGAGCCTCCACAACCAGAGCGAGCCGAGGGCTTCTGGGAAACTGACGGCCTGAGGAGAGAAAACACGGATCAGAGCTGCTTTATTCCTACAGAATCAATGATGAAACTTCATCAAACATGACACTAGTTCACATTCTACTGTAAAGCAGACAATAAATCACAAATACACAGATGTACTGTAGTGATAGCATGGTATCAGATTCATATACTATGGTATTTCAATGTAACTGTGGTATTACCATGTTACTCACACTGAAAAATTATATTACCATTGTACTTTTATTAATGACATATTTATCAGCAAGACAGACATTAAAATCCTTTTAGAATGAATGAAAGCAGCTGATTATTATGATTTAAAAGCGTTAATCATCGTTATTCAGGAGTGAATCTGTCACCTTCCAGAATCGACACGACGATCAGCAGCTGCTCTGATTTTGAAGTCATCTCTCTGCGCTAATTAAACTCTCTCATAATGATTCTGGAGGGATTTTATCTCTTGTTTACTTTCAGCGCGTCTGTTGTGTTCAAATAACGACGGTAACTGTCAGCCTGCGGCACTTCCGCCGGAAACAGCAGCGTGTTTGTGTGTGACTCGCGCTCCCCCTGTAGGACGGATGAACACGTCACACATTTAATTTAACATCTTTTGTTTGGAAAATAATAGATGAATGGAAGCACATTTCCGCCACATTAGAAAAAAAAGGCTTTTGTAGATCATAATTATGACATAAAAAGTCGAAATTATTACAAGATTATGAGATGAAATTGAAAACTCGAAATTATGAGTTAAAAAGTCATAGTTATGACATAAAAATAAAAAATTATGACATATTAAGCCAAAATTATGATGTAAAAGTCATTATTATGACATTAAAAAAAGTTGAAATTCTTACAAAATTAAAATTCTGACTTTAAAAGTCATAATTATTACATAAAAAGTAAAAAAAATATGACATACTAAGTATAGATTATGACAGAAAAAGTCAAAATTATGACAGAAAAAGTCAATAATAACATTAAAAAGTTTAAATTTTTACAAAGTTAAAATTCTGACTTAAAAAGTCATAATTATTACAACAAAAAGTCATAAATATGACATACTAAGTCGAAATTGTGGCATAAAAAGTCAGAAAAACTCATAATTATGACATTAAAAGATTGAAATTCTTACAAAGGTACAATTCCAACGTAAAAAGTCATAATTATTACTTAAAGTCAAAAATATGTCATAGCATATATTATGACATTAAAATGTTGAAATTTTAACAAAGTTAAAATTCCAACTTAAAAAGTCACAATTATTACAACAAAAAGTCATAAATATGACAGAAAAAGTCATAATTATAACATTAAAAGGTTGAAATTCTTACAAAGTTAATATTCCAGCTTAAAAAGTCATAATTCTTACATAGTCAAAAATATGACATACTAAGTATAAATTATGGCATCAAAAAGTCAAAATTATGACATAAAAAGTAATAATTATGACATTAAAATGTTGAAATTCTTACAAAGTTAAAAATTCCAACTTAAAAAGACATAATTTTGGCACAAAAAGTAAAAAATGTGACATACTAAGTCAAAATGACGCCAAACATATGACAGTCAAAATTATGACATACTAAATCAAAATTATGACATAAAAAGTTATAATTAAGACAAAAAGTCAAAATTGACAGACTAAATTGAAATTATGACAAATGTCATAAAGTCAAAATTGTCTTAAAAATTCAATTATGACAAAAAAAGGTCAATGACGACAAATAAAGCTAACTTTTTATTTTATAATTTTGACTTTTAAACCTCTCAAGTATGAATTACTCATAATTATGACTTGGTATGTGATAAGATCAACATTTTTTCACAAAGTTAAAATTGTGGCATAAAAATTCAGAAAAACTCATAATTATGATATTAAAAGGTTGAAATTCTTACAAAGCTAAAATTCCAACTTAAAAAGTTATAATTATTACAAAAAAAGTCATAAATATAAAAGAAAAAGTCATAATTATGATATTAAAATGTTGAAATTCTTACAAAGTTAAAATTCTGACTTAAAAAGTCACAATTATGGCATAAAAAGTAAAAAAATGTGACATACTAAGTCGAAATTACATGTCAAAATTATGACATACTAAGAGAAAATTATGACAAAGAGTCAAAATTATGACAAAAGAAAAAAATGACATACTAAATCAAAATTATGACCAAAAGTTATAATTATGACAAAAAGTCAAAATTGACAGACTAAACTGAAATTATGACTTAAATGTCAAAAAGTCAAAATTGTCTTAAAAAGTCAATTATGACAACAACAACAACAAAAAAGCCAACTTTTTATCTTAATTTTGACTTTTTAACCTCTAAAGTATGAATTACTCATAATTACGGTATGTGATAAGTTCAACATTAATCTCATAATTATGATGTGGTTTATTTCACACACACACACTGTATAAACTCCATTTATTCTCACACTGGAATCATTTTCCACAACAAGAACAACAAGGACCTGCGTGTAAAAACAACCTTGACTGTTTATTTGGATTGCCAAACATGTTAAGGCAGAGACAGTATAAAAAGCAACAGCAGTTTGATGATACAGCAGACATCAAGAAAACCTAAAGACGGGACTCGACCCGGCCACACCACTGACTTCTGTCCAGAAACCACTGTAAACATGTCCAGTTATGCATCACGACTGAAGGAACAAAGGTCGGTGAGGCGGCAGACAACCAGACATTGCACTGAATCAATACAAAGGTACATAAGCTAGTTATAGTCGCTGTTGAGCTTCGGGAAACTATGTACAACTATGTACATCACGATAATACTGTATGGCACTGAGATGAACATCCACTTTATACGATACAATAGATTAATGGCTGTTAATAACAGTTTATTCATGTTAATAAGTCAATGCAGAGCGAGCCACCTTACTTACAGTCACTTGTAATCTATTGCAAACCGTCCTTTAGAGGTGATGAGAGAGCAAATACATTCAATAGTATGGTTACACAACAATATAAGTGCATACGAACAGCTAGATGTAGCCATGTACAGGCAGAGTCCACGAGCAGAGCGTTTACACAGACCTCGAGAACGTCTTTCAGGCCTACATTCATTGGTTAGAAGTGAAATTAGTCGCTGCCTCCCATAGAGGCGATGAGTTCAACACCATGGAAGTGATGTCTGTGAATCCTTGTGTGCGTCCGGAACGTCTCACATCTTCCCGTCGTTTTCTGCAGAGATTAAACAGACGGTAAGAAACGCGCACAAGATGAAAGTCATCCGGGCTTTAATAACATTATTTATACGTCCCCCTGTAGGATGGATGAACACGTCACACACTTAAGATAAATAACACATCTTTTGTCTTTTTTATGGAAAATAGTAGATGAATGGAAGCCCATTCCCACCACATGCGGAAAAAGGCTTTTGTAGATCATGATTATGACATAAAAAGTCGAAATTATTACAAGATTATGAGATGAAATTGAACACTCGAAATTGTGACTTAAAAAGTCATAGTTATGACATAAAAATAAAAAATTAATAAGCCAAAATTATGACTTAAAAGTCATTATGACATTAAAAATTCGAAATGTTTACACAATTAAAATTCTATCTTAAAAAGTTATAATACATAAAAAGTCAGAAATATGACAGTCAAAATTATGACAGAAAAAGTCAAAATTATGACAGAAAAACTCACATTTATGACATTAAATAGTTGAAATTCTTACAAACTTAAAATTCTGACTTAAGTCATAATTGTGGCATAAAGTCAAAAATGTGACAAGTCGAAATTATGACAGAAAAAGTACATTTATGACATTAAAAAGTTGAAATTCTTACAAAGTTAAAATTCTGACTTAAGTCATAATTGTGGCATAAAGTCAAAAATGTGACATGCTAAGTCGAAATATGACAAAAATTCGAAATTATGACATAAAAAGTAAAAATTATGACAGAAAAAGTCATATTTATGACATTAAAAAGTTGAAATTCTTACAAAGTTAAAATTCTGACTTAAAAAATCATAATTGTGGCATAAAAACTCAAAATCTCGACTTATGTCACATTTATAACATAAAAAATGTCACAAATGTGACATACTAAGTTGAAATTATGACATAAAAATTCGAAATTATGACATAAAAAGTCAAAATTATGACAAAACAAATATGACAGAAAAAGTTATATGACATTAAATAGTTGAAATTCTTACAAAGTTAAAATTCTGACTTGAGTCATAATTGTGGCATAAAGTCAAAAATGTGACATGCCAAGTCGAAATTATGACATAAAAATTCGAAATTATGACATAAAAATTCGAAATTATGACAGTAAGTAATAATTATGACATTAAAAGATCAAAATTCTTACAAAGTTAAAATTCGACTTAAAAAATCATAATTGTGGCATAAAAACTCAAAATGTTGACTTATGTCACATTTATAGCATAAAAAAGTCACAAATGTGACATACTAAGTCGAAATTATGACATAAAAATTCAAAATAATGACATAAAAAGTCAAAATTATGACATAAAAAAAATATGACAGAAAAAATTATATTTATGACATTAAATAGTTGAAATTCTTACAAAGTTAAAATTCTGACTTGAATCATAATTGTGGCATAAAGTCAAAAATGTGTCATACTAAGTCAAAATTATGACATAAAAATTCTAAATTATGACATAAAAAGTCAAAATGATGACAGAAAGTAATAATTATGACATTAAAAGATCAAAATTCTTACAAAGTTAAAATTCCGACTTAAAAAGTCATAATTATGACATAAAATTATGTTTTCTGCAGAGATTAAAGAGACGGTAAGAAACACGGACAAAATGAAAGTCATCTGGTCTTTAATATCATTATTTATACATCGCTCATGGAGTGTTTTCTGAAACATTATAGTTGTATGTTCGTCTAACGTTTTTAAAATGTTACTACATGTTTCAGAACGTTCAACATTTAAAAGTAACGTTCCCATAATCAATTGGAATGTTTCCTGAACACTGATTTTTAAACATGTTTTGAATATTCAGAAATAACATTTTCATAACTTAATGGGAACATTTTTAGAACATATTTTTGTTAGCTGGGTAAAAACTCAGAAGCGAAAGCTCCATTCATTTTCTCCATAGGGAAACTTATTTTTAACAATAACTTATAAACCTTTAAAGACAGATCTATTGTGAGCTATGAGGTTGTTAATCGATGGTATATCTTCTGTTGAAACTGTCAGCCCACTTTTAAAATAATCATATTAAAAAGCAGAATTTGTGGTGAAAAACTACATTACCCATGATGCTGTACAAAAGATTCCACCAATCATTTCATTCGCTCCACCCACTATCACTCCCATAATCTCAAAATACTTAAATATTTGAATATATATATACATATTTTGCAATGAACTTAAAATATATTGTTTTCATGATTTTTAAATGAGTAGCTTTATAATTCCGCACCGCTAAAACAGTGGGCGGGCACTGATGTATTCTATTGCATTTGTTTCCTCACCGCTGGAGCAGGTCTGTGTTGTCGTCACTTGCTGGTTCGCAACCAGAGCCGCCGAGCTCAAACCTTCAGGATCATAGATCACAGAACATTACAATCAACTCTTACCATATAACCATTCACGGTGAACTATGGAAGCCTTTTTCTGCCATAAACTATAAAGAAAGTAACTGCAACTTTTTATCTCACAATTCAGATGTTTTTTCTCAGAATTGCGAGCTATAAAGTCGGAGATATAAAATCATAATTGCGAGTTATAAAGTCAGAATTGTGAGATATAAAGTCAGAATTGCGAGATATAAAGTCAGAGTTGCGAGATATAAAGTCAGAATTGCAAGTTATAAAGTCGGAGATATAAAATCATAATTGCGAGTTATAAAGTCAGAATTGTGAGATATAAAGTCAGAATTGCGAGATATAAAGTCAGAGTTGCGAGATATAAAGTCAGAATTGCAAGTTATAAAGTCGGAGATATAAAATCATAATTGCGAGTTATAAAGTCAGAATTGCGAGATGTAAAGTCAGAGTTGCGAGATATAAAGTCAGAGTTGCGAGATATAAAGTCAGAGTTGCGAGATATAAAGTCTGAATTGCGAGATATAAAGTCTGAATTGCGAGATATAAAGTCATAATTGCGAGATATAAAGTCTGAATTGCGAGATATAAAGTCAGAATTGCGAGATATAAAGTCAGAATTGCGAGATATAAAGTCAGAGTTGCGAGATATAAAGTCTGAATTGTGAGATATAAAGTCTGAATTGTGAGATATAAAGTCTGAATTGCGAGATATAAAGTCAGAATTGCGAGATATAAAGTCAGAATTGCGAGATATAAAGTCAGAGTTGCGAGATATAAAGTCTGAATTGCGAGATATAAAGTCATAATTGCGAGATATAAAGTCTGAATTGCGAGATATAAAGTCAGAATTGCGAGATATAAAGTCAGAATTGCGAGATATAAAGTCAGAGTTGCGAGATATAAAGTCTGAATTGTGAGATATAAAGTCTGAATTGTGAGATATAAAGTCTGAATTGCGAGATATAAAGTCTGAATTGCGAGATATAAAGTCAGAATTGCGAGATATAAAGTCAGAATTGCGAGATATAAAGTCAGAGTTGCGAGATATAAAGTCTGAATTGTGAGATATAAAGTCTGAATTGTGAGATATAAAGTCTGAATTGCGAGATATAAAGTCTGAATTGCGAGATATAAAGTCAGAATTGCGAGATATAAAGTCAGAGTTGCGAGATATAAAGTCTGAATTGCGAGATATAAAGTCATAATTGCGAGATATAAAGTCTGAATTGCGAGATATAAAGTCAGAATTGCGAGATATAAAGTCAGAATTGCGAGATATAAAGTCAGAGTTGCGAGATATAAAGTCTGAATTGTGAGATATAAAGTCTGAATTGTGAGATATAAAGTCTGAATTGCGAGATATAAAGTCAGAATTGCGAGATATAAAGTCAGAGTTGCGAGATATAAAGTCAGAATTGCGAGTTATAAAGTCAGAATTGCGAGATGTAAAGTCGGGATTGCGAGATATAAAGTCGGAATTGCGAGATATAAAGTCAGAATTGCGAGATATAAAGTCGGAATTGCGAGATATAAAGTCGGAATTGCGAGATATAAAGTCAGAATTGTGAGATATAAAGTCAGAAGTGCGAGATATAAAGTCAGAATTCTGAGATATAAAATCATATTTGCGTGATATAAGGTCAGAATTGCGAGTTATAAAGTCAGAATTCAGAGTTCATTGCAATTCTGACTTTATAAGTCTCAATTGTAAGTTTAAATCTTGCAACTGTGAGAAAAAAATCTGAAATGAGAGATAAAAAGTTGCAAGCTTCCATAGTAAACACACCTAAAGGGCTCATATTGACTACTTAGTTTTTGCACCCAAAAGTGATCATAGTTTAGATTTCATGAGCATACTTTTGAATATCCTCTGAACATTCTGAAACAAGTAGTAACATTTAAAAACATCCAACTAAAACACTTCAGAAAAACGATCCATGAATGATGTTTTTGTACTAACATCTTCAGAACATTATTTAAGACCAGAAAACGAATGTTCTATTAACATTATTGGAAAACGTTTGTTCAAAACTTTGAGAGAAACTTGCCAGAACGTTCCCTGTTAGCTGGACAGTAGCGTCGAGATGTTCGGTAACAGTTTATTTAAACAGCATTTCAAACTTTTTTTTACCTCTAAGCAAATGCCATAATACATTGGGGCCTTTACAGTATGTTTTAATAGTACAAGGAACTTCTTCTTTACAAGATCAAGCAACATTTGATTCCTCACAATATGAGCCCTTTAATATAGGCTATAGAGAGTTCAGAAGTAATAGTATAGTTCATAGTTAGTTTTTGACCTTTTCACCTTGAAAGGGGTCATACTGGCCGGACACCAGTGTGTAGCTCATGCCCAGGTGAGTGAGATGATGCGCCTGAAGGTGGCGGCCGTACGGAACCGGTTCTCTCTCCCGTTCAGTTTCTCGCTCCTGCTCTGGAGATCCTCTTTCTCCAGGCTAAAGGGGCAAAACATACAACGTGTAAACAATAAAATACTGTGAAGACATGTTTTATTTGGTTAGAAGCCATACACTCTTAAAATACATACAACAGGAGATTTGCCATGATAAGGCAGGAGAGGATGCGACAGAAGCTCTAATGCTGTTGAATCTGTCACTGGTTTGCTGCTTTGAGCTGCTTCTGAATCCTCTCTCCCTGCCGTTTTTCCATACAGAGGGTAATGGAAACCTAGAAAGGAAAACACAAAGCTTACTCTTTGTATCGGCACAATAAAAACAATCCATACCCGGGGAGGGAATAACTTCTGTGACGCCAATCCTTGATACTCGCATCTTGTTTTATTTGTAAAGCTTTGTACTGTAAACCAACATGTGCTCCTGCACTCACGCCCACTCTTTCATGCTAACGGCTGACTCACACGGGTGTCGGCATTAACGCTTCTCATTTACTTTGAATGGGTGACGTCATGCGTCGACGAACTGAATTGTTGGTTCCATTGCGTCGTGTAACTGCCATTGCTTGCTGTAGAAGTAGAAAAATTATCAACTTTTCAAGCACCAATGCAATCAGATCGTCTTATGCAAATACCCTAGCGCAGACGCTAGACAATCGCGTTCATGCAACACCGGAAAATAGAGGAACATCAAAATGGAGATCAGTCTTTATATACGTACCAGGACTTATTCCAGAGGGACCAAGCCTGGAAGGAGCTGGCAGAGGCGGTTGGTGAATCTGGTGTGTATTGTGCTTGTATTGTGTCCGTGTACTCTGTTTATCATTTAATCATTTAGCCTCCTTGTTAGAGAGCCCGACTCCCATGCTGGTGGACCTGAGTTTGAGTCCCGCTTAGAGCGGGGAGTTCGAACTGGAGGGGAATGGGAGTGAGGTTTAGGGAGTGAGTGTAACAGATGTAGTCTAGTAAGAGCCATGTAAACCTCACTCCCCTGATCTCAAGAGGTGCTATAGTGACTGACGCTATAGAGACTGCAGTCTTTAGCCTCCTTGTTTGAGCGCCCGACTCCCATGCTGGCGGACCTGGGTTCGAGTCCCGCTTAGAGCGGGGAGTTCGAACTCGAGGGGACTCCCCTGATCTCAAGGGGTGCTCTAGTGACTAACGCTATAGAGACTGCAGTCTTTAACCTCCTTGTTTGAGCGTCCAACTCCCATGCTGGCGGACCCGGGTTCGAGTCCCGCTTAGTGCGGTTCGATCTGGTGGGGCTACACTAGCATAGCATAGCATGAAGTAATTTGGTTGGCTGTTGTCACTGTGCTGGTCGCGTCAGCACCAAGCTTCAGACACGGCCTCCGTCATGCGTCGAAGCCCCGTGTGAATCAGCCGTAACACATACACCCCACATAGTTAATAACACTCCACTTCTACCCTTGGTCACATGACATTCTCATTACATGACTCCTAAGTTTGTTATACAAGCTCCACTTCAAGAAAGATTTGTGGTGTCATATTAACAGCATGTAGAAGATGATTACCTGGGTAATTGTGCACCAAAGCTGGAGACATCACTCTGTACGCATTGCTGCTTGCCTCACACAGGTGCAAATAGGGGTAGGAGTGCTGAAACTGGAGGAAGGATTGCTGGGGTGATGAGGCGGCCCCTCTCGCGGTCTGCGAGTCTTCAGACATCTCGCCCGCTATCTCGTCCCCCTCTGGTCTGGTACTTTCCTCGGTGACCTCGGCAGCCGTCTCACACTTGACGTTCTGGAGTTCGGCCTCCAGCCTGGACTCGGACTCTACGGGAATGTGCCAGTCTTTCCCCTTGTCTGGACTGAGACTCATTTCCTCAGAGATCTTGTTGACCTCTTGATTTTGCTGCTTCACATATTTGGACTGATAAGAGTGGCTCCAGGACTGAGATTCTGAAGCCTAAACCCAGAGGAACATCTACTGTCAAACAGTTTCTGCTCTGACAACCAAAGAAATTACACACCTTACAGGGAAGCCCTTTGTTATGAAACAGTAGCCCTGTGTTTAATGCGTTCATTGAAAACTTCAAAAGGATGGCAACATCAATATGATCTCAATCATCAAAGAATCCTGGCAATTCGATCATTTGATGATTAAGGACCATATTTCCAAATACACCACTCAAAACAACATGCGTTGGACTGTTATCCCAGCATAACCAAGGACATTTCTAGAAGTCTGTTAATGTCTTTAAAAGAACATTTCCTCAGTAAATGATAAGTAACATCAGTAACTTACATTTAGAAATGTTACATTTGTGTCCACATTTGATTTTGAGTTTGAACTCTCCAAACTGAGGTCTTCAGATTCCTTAAGGACCCCTTGTTCTTTTGTCATGGTGATATGGGATGGCTTTCCCTGCTGCTGCTGTTGCTGAAATGACAGCTGCTTGTCCAATTCCACATAGATGAAGCCAGGTTTTGCACAGTTAATCTTAACAGAGTTTGGCCCCTTGTGAATAGACTGAGGAGAGCTCATAAATTGTTTTTGCTCATCCTTTGTTCGTTCCTTTTGCTCAGATCCTCGCCTAACTTGACCTCTGCTCTGCTTGCTATACTGTATTTCCTCACAGCACGCCTCACTGTGCGGCCTGTGGGTGCTGGGCATCATCAGAACCTTCTGGTCCATGGAAACACCCCGGCTGTACTGTCCGTAATACAAGGACTGAGCCAGCGCTGTGTGCGTTTCAGCGTACTGAAGCTGTGATTGGGAACTTGAGTGACTAGACGATTCTGAGCTTTTTACATCCTCATTTAAGTCATCCTTTGTCCGACCATAAGGTGAAGCCACCTTATGGAATGAAGTGGAATTGGCTTGCCCAGAGTGCATGTAACCTGGGATACAATGGGATTCATAGCCATGGCCATGAGATGTGGACTGGACCTCTTTTCCTGGGGTCACAGTGGGAATTTTGGGATTGATATTGGCGTTTGAATCTTGTGTGGAGTTCCTTCTAGATCTCGAGTTTGATCCACCGTCCTCGGCTGCATCGGATATGTCGGAGTATGCAGGGCTGTTTGTTTTAGTGGTCCCTCCATCACCGTTTGTAAGAGGGCCACAGTCCATTCTTGCAGAGCTCCCAATGGAAGGACTCGGTGCGTTGTCTGAGAAGGTGTACACCTTATCGGCTTCGGCTCTGATGCTCGCCATGCGGCTTTCCTGCGTTTCACCGGGACCATTCACAACATCTTGCTTGCTCAAGTGCTCTTTCAAGAGGCTTACAGGAAACTCTTTCCCGGTGCTCTTGGCATCGTCCGTTTTGGTGTAAATCGGGTCGCTTTTGGGACTCCGGGGATCTTTGCAATTCCTGTCCTTTAATCGATGCTTTTCTTTTCTCTTACTGTCTTTGCTCAAGACTGCGGTGGGGTTGGCCATGTTAACTTGTGCAATAATGTCCAGCTTTGGCTTAATGGGTTTCAGGGAGAGGTTCTTGGCTTTTGTGAGGGCAACAGTTGGAGAGGCCTGATGAGAAGAAACTTCTGGGATTTTAGTAGGAAACGCAGTGGGTGGAATAGCAGTCAGCTTCGGAGGAGCAGGGGCAGCATTGATGAGTCTGTTTGTTCTAGACTTAGCTGAGCATCTCTCGGTGAACCCACTTTCTTTCTTTACTTTGCTACAGATGTCCCTCTTATCAATAGCACCCTCCGCTTCGAGCTTAGGCATCTCGACAGATGTGTTACGATCCGTCATGAGGCAGTTCTCAAGGACGACAGACATGTTGGAAATGAGTGGGAGGTTGCTCAGATCGTCTATGGATCCGTCCTTACTTGCCACGTTCTGACGTATTTTTGCATTGGCTATGGGACTGCTATCGTTGTTGAGCAATGCTTTCCTGCTCTTTGGAGAACCGACTGCATTGAGTTTATAAATGCTTCTGGGCTTCTTGGAGATGACGTTCTCAGAAGAATCAAAAGGTACAGAGCTAAGTGCTTCATCAAAATCTGAAAGTCTGTCCTCACTTTCCACTTCAAACTCTTGCTTGCTGTCAGTGTTCAGGTGAGCATGTGACTGGTGGTAACGAAGCCCGTTGATATGTTTGTATTTCTTGTTGCAGTTCGGATGTGGACAGTCTATTAGCATTGGGGATGCGCAAACTTGATCAAGAAACACAGGGTCAGATTTACCCTGAGGGGTGGAAGGAGCACTCCTGGATTTGGCTCGTATCCTTTTCCCATTCCCATTCCGAATGTCCTCCGAGACCAAGCTTAAATCTAGATCCGCTGGGGCTTTGCTTTTTCTTTTTCCACAAATAAGTGGATTGGATTTGATGTCCTCCACGGCGTAGTATCCAGGTGTCCTACAGCCACTGAGGTTCAGACTCCCTCGTCTTCCTTTGTTGCTGATTCCCACACCGCGCCTCTTGTGAGTTAGTCCTCGTATCTTGGAAAGACTTGGGTCGGCAGTTGGTTGTTCTGGCATGCTGAGCCGCATCCGTTTACCACGTCCACGTGCACAAGGCATTTCAGAGTCACTCATTGGCGACTCACAAAACCTAGTTAAAAACAACAAAGAGTCATGAGAGTATGTAAATAAGCACACTTTAAATGAACGATCTAAACCGGTTTAAACCTAGACCTTAAAAGGAACAGATTTACTAACAGCTTGTGATAGCTCAAACTCTCTTTTGGGGTTAAAAACTACTGTCAGGATTTACTAAAGGCACAGTGGAAAGCCGTGGAGAGTTATTTTTGCGGCTGACCATATTGCATATGCATTTCTAAGAGTTTCCCTTTCAGACACAAAATTTATGGGAAAATAGTATTTAAATAAACCATCCAGTGTGATTCACTAAGGTTTACTGGTTGTTGTGCCATTATTTAACACCCAACAAAGCATGTCTTAACCCATTTTCCACTCGATAGTTAATTTGCGCTTCTCTTGGTAGATTGTGACTGTTCTTATGGCTCTAATTTGCCCTGTTTAGTAAATCTGGCACCTTGGATCTTCAGGACACTGCAAGTCATGCATTCAAGAAGAAAGAAAGTAAGGTGTATTACCGTGGAGGAGCCCAGTCATGCTTGGTACAATCCAAGAGAGTTCCCACATAGGTCCTTTTTCTCCATGTGACATTCACAACTAGAACCCCTGGAATCAAAGAGAAACAGTCACAGAAATGAGTACCTCTGAAATATTGTGTGCAGGAGCAAAAAACACCCAGAATGTAAAAAAAAATTAAAACATTTTCCATAATCATTAAATAAAAGCATTTATGTTTAGCCCTAAGTGAACTCTTAAGAATAAAGGTTCCAAAAGGTGCCAAATAACAGTACCGGTCCTCCCAATACACAAAATATGGAGGTTATGTAGGCAACAAACCACCTCTCAGAGTTGATTTAATGACTAAGGATGCAATAGTTTTGGTTTTGATTTAAAGCGGTGTGATGTTGTCCTTCCTACATAACATACAAATCAGAGAAATCATGTAACATGACTGTCGTAATAAAGCCTACAGTCTCCTTATGGACACGCTCGATACTAAAAGAGTTAAAAGCTTATTGAGCTGCAAAAGAGATGCTGTTCTCCAGGTGGCTTTCTGTGCGCATGATCCGAGATGGAGTGAAACACAGATAACTATAGGTCACTTTGGGCTTCAGGTGTGCACTTAAACGGACAAATACACACAGAAAATATGTCAAAATGCTTGTCTTGGCGTGTTTTGACTTAAAATGAGTCAGCTATGTCTTAAAGGGTTAGTTCACCCAAAAATGAAAATTCTGTCATTAATTACTCACCCTCATGTCGTTACACACCCGTAAGACCTTCATTCATCTTCAGAACACAAATTAAGATATTTTTGATGAAATCCGAGAGGTATATGACTCGTCCATAGACAGCAATATAATCAACACTTTCAAGGTCCAGAAAGGTACTAAAGACATCGTCATGTGACTGCAGTGGTTCAACCTTAATGTTACAAAGAGACGAGAATACTTTTTGTGCGCAAAAACAAAACAAAAATAACCACTTTATTCAACAATCTCTTCTCTTCTGTGTCATTCTCATTCGTTGTTTACGTCCAGCGCTTCCAGGTTCTACGTCAGAACGCCGACTCATTATTGGCCGGCTCCTGCGTCAGCATCACACGCATGCGTCATGCTGATCACATGATCAGCTTTGGCCAATACTGAGCCGGCATTCGGATGTAAACACAGAAGCTTCACTGTGTTACTGCGTCACCTGCGTGAGGTAATGACAGGGAAGGGAAGAGATTGTTGAATAAAGTCCTTATTTTTGTTTTGTTTTTGCGCACAAAACGTATTCTCGTCTCTTCATAACATTAAGGCTGAAACACCTGCAGTCACATGACTGTTTTAACAATGTCTTTAGTACCTTTCTGGACCTTGAGAGTGTTGATTATAGATATTGAGTCATATACCTCTCGGATTTCATCAAAAATATCTTAATTTGTGTTCTGCAGATGAACGAAGGTCTTATGGGTGTGGAACGACATGAGGGTGAGTAATTTTATTTTTGGGTAATCGAATGCTTGTCAGTTTATTAGATCTGTGCATTTGGTCTTAAAGTGACAGCAACCTAATAAACCTGCTGCTGTCTGTCATTTAATGCTAATCAAACAACAACAAAACAAAAAATGAGAGAATAATTTACTCGTCTTCACTTAATAACCTTAATATGAATCAATGTATATTTAATTTATAAGGTGTAGATTTATTTTTGCATTTGATTACTTGATTCAATTTCTGTAAAGTACACTATTATTAGTAGTAAGCTAAATCGCCTATTGTTTTATGGACTGTTTCAACTGCTCTGAAAGAACAGATTGGGGGTCATTTTGGGTTATTTATGAACGCATTACAGTTTTGCTTAGGGCCCCCAGAAGTCTAGGACCGGCACTGCCAAAGAAGAACCATTTTTGGAACCTTTCAGTGAGCAGTTCCATTTTTCTTGCTGAACATTTTAATAATAACCCTTTTTTCCTTCTGTGAAGAACCTTTTGTGCATTGGAAAGATTCCGTGGATGTTAAATGTTCTTCATGGAACCATCGATGCCAATGAAGAAGCTTTATTTTCAAGAGTGTATTTTCGAATGGATTCATTCAGCGATGGAAGTTAAGATGGTGGTCTGCAATTTTAATTTGCTTAATCAATATGCAACCAGTGTCTCCTCTTCCTTCAAACGATTCAGTCTCACAGCTGCTTTGAAAACGCAGTCCTGCGGAGCTAATGACAAAAACTCGCCCTTCACTCATCATCACGGATCCAGTAAAACCAAACCATTCATAATGCGGTGAAGAGAGGCTTGAAGACATATTTCTGCTTTAACTGTGCACAGAATAAAAAGCTCTCACCTTCCTCAGTCTCATGCCACACAATACCCTCTAGATTGACACTCGTTCCTGGTTGACATGGCTCCATGTAGCTGGACTCGAGGGCTTTCTCGGCTTCTTGTGTGTTTGTTCCAACTGACCGCGTCTTTACACTCAACTGGAGAGAGAGAGAGAGAGAGAGAGCATAAACAGTGCAGCTGAAGTATAATGCAGCTCAATTTGATCAAAACAATTGACTGATGTTGTCCAAGCATATAAATATCAAATTGATCACTTAATCCTCACTCAAATGGCGATGCCAACACCATCATGTCAGAACGGCCCTGTGAATGGTGTCACTGGAATCAAGACAAAATGAAAAAGACATCTAGCAGGACAATAGAGCAGAAGGGGGCGGAGCCTGTCGCTATATTTAAAACTGCAAATAACACACGAAAAGCGAATTGGCTTCAAACAAGCCAGTGTGTCTTTGTCCAAAACAAACAGAGGGAATTATGTTGCTTAGGTTTCCAATAGCAACAGACATGACGGTTTTCACAGGGGCTGCATGCGTTAACAAAGGAAATGGCTGACAAACAAAAGAATGATGATATTGCAAAGCAAAACGCCGGATGGAGCTCTTTAGGATTTTGAGGAATCTGGAAAGAGATTCATGTCGCTCACAAAGAAGCACCTTTGGTGCATGTGGAGGCTTCGTTCTCAAGCACACAAACACTGAATCCGCCATCAGCTCGAGCTACAGCCTCACGCGCGTTTCCACATCACGATAGTTCGTATAAGGATCGCGCGTAATTATGCGCGTATCGACTAGTTTTAGCGACATGAAGGTGTCTGAAGGACAGGCGTGCGCTTACCGTGCTCGTGTCGTCGATGTGCTCAACAATAGCCGCGTCCATCCCGCCTCTGCTGATGAGGCTCTCCGCGCCGTTCTCAAATTCATCGCCGTGCTTCTCTTTCCGCGTCCTCGCCGCGTCTTTCTCTCTCCTCACTCCTTTGCTCTGGCTTTTGCCTTTCTTGGCGTCTTTGGCGGCTCGTGCGCGCGCGTCGGGGCTGCTGTCCACCGCCGCTGGTGCTGAATTCATCTCCCCGCCGCGTCCTTGAGCCTCGCGCCGCTTGCCGACGCACACTTTAGGAATTCCGCTCACAATCTCCAGCGCGTCCGTGGCGGAATTCCTCCGTTTCAGCTTGAATTTCTTGGGCTCCTTGCAGAGAAACGGCTGCTCGGCTCGCGCAAGGCCGTCGAACACGGCGCCTGCGCTCGCGCAATTGTACTCGAGCTCTTGCTCGCGACCTTCCGCCGTGCTTTTAACGCTCAAAACGCGATTCATCTCCAATCTCTGTCGATCCTTCTCCAAATCCGCGTCCAGGTCGATGATCAGATTCCCAACCCCGATCTCCCAGTCATCCCCGCTGTCGTCCGGATCCGCTCCGTGTGTCTTGATCCTGTGCTGAAGGGAGGAACTGACTGACATTCTCCACACAGGATTTCTGACAGAAAACGGTGATGAATCCTAAATCAAGTGGATGGGAGGGTATTAATCACACACAAGTGCTAATGGAAACTGAGTGACCGTGGTGCTGGAGAAATGCTCATGACTGTCTCCACATTAAAACTCATTAAAACAGATCAGCGTGTGTAACCAAACACTCTTGAGTGACGGAATGATTGTGTGCAAATGAATCCATCAATATGTTACAGCAACATCTTCATGTCCATTTAACCTGCCACACTTATTTCTGTGGTAGAACTAACAAGAACATGTTCTAAGAACGTTTCTCTAACGTTACAATGAAGTTATTTTGTGAATGATCTCAGCGTTCAGGTGTTAAAATGTTGTTTTCTTGTTTATGTGAACGCTATTTAATCATTTTGCAAGTATTATGGAATACTTTTGAATGTTCTCTCAACCATCTGGGAGAAAAAAAAAGTTTTTATTGCAATGAAATGAATGTACTATATTTTTAGTTTGATAATGTTTTTTAGTTAATATTTTGTATTTTTAGGGGATTTTATGGTACTAAATTATATTTACGCAGTAGTTATAATCCATTTATTGAATTGAAAATGAAATTTCCAACTTAAACTCTCATAAATTTTGAATGCTTTAGACTTAATTTTGGTCTCTTTTTAAAGGCGACACTTGGCAAATTATTGCTGAAGTGAAAAAAGTTTTGTTTGTTTTTTTGTTTTTTTAAATGAACTTAAAGTTACAGAATTTTACGTTTATTGTTATGAAAAATGCACAAAAATAATTTTAAGTTTTTATATGAAATATATATATTTTTAAAAAACAAGAAGCATCAAGAAAATCAAAGCCATGAATCTAAACTAGCTGTGTTCCAACTTTGAGCTTGATATCTCAAAAAATGAGCTTTCAGTAAGATTTTGTTCTGGCGCAGTACCGAACGCTTCCACTAGATGAAATTCGTCATTTTTGACAAGTGTGACAATTTTTTCCAGGACCTTTTAACCTTTTCGAATCATGCCCATTCATTTTTAGTGTGTTCACATAGCAAGTGCCAAAACCTTTACCAAGTTTCGTACCATTCAGATGAAGTTAAAAAAAAAAAAATAATAATTTTTTAAATTTTCAGTCAAAAATGACCCGAAGAGCACCAGAGGGTTAAAAAAAGCATTAGATGAACGTCCAACTAAAATGTTTCAGAAAAAGTTCCATTTTTGTTACTGTTATCCAAAGTCATCTACAAAACACATTTCACAGTTAAGTTTACACACACACACACACACACACACACACACACACACACACACAATAATGCATGAAAAAACACAAATGATATAGTTAAAATCAGGCCATTTATTTAATGCATAGCATCTTTCAATATTCCTCCTTTTTAGAAGAATGTTTTGACATTTGCATTTAAAGTAATGACTTTTTCCATGATTATGAGAATTATTAAGTGTCAGTTAGTTCTTAGATGCCAAATAGTTTTTAGAGTTGACTGAGAACCGGCGCGTCTGAAGATATGAAGATACAGAGCGAGTTTGACTAGAATTTCATCTCAGGCTTGAAAAATGTTCTGGATCAAGCAAAATGAAGGGCTTTTAATTTGATGCGTTAATGTAAAAATGGAGATCAAATGCATTTCAAGCATCATTTTATCTGCCGAGTGTCATTACATTAAAAATATCTACAAATAAATTAGAACATTTCTGTAGCATGGTTAGTTCAACTCAATAAATTAAATATAAGTAGATTTGGCAACAGTGAACAAATGTGGCCAATATACAAATGTACTGATTGTAACAGTGTCTCTTCAGGAGTAGAAGGTCAGAACACTCTGATGGTTTCCTCGGACAAGAAGTATCGGCGGCAGATCTTTAGATAACGTGTCCAGCCAGGACATGTAAAGAGCGCTGGACACTGTCCCCTTTCTGGCCAGTGGCATGGTTCTGTGAATCAAATCATCAGCCAAAAACAGGTCAGGTCATCTGTGTGCTTCATAAAGGCACATATATTTTTAAATGAAGTGATTTATGTGTTAAATACATGATCAGTACTTACATGACGATGAGGTTGGCAGTGCTGGAGTGTTCCTTCAGAAGCTCGTTCAGTCTGATTTGGCGATTCGACTACATGAAAGAAGAGTGAGAACAGTGTATTTTATATGTGATGTTCTGTCTGCATTGATGGAAGAATGGAGACATTGAAGAACTGATAGAACAAATCATCATTAAATTTAAAGTTATAAATATTTTCTCTTAACACCATGTCCTAACCTAAGGCAATTCCAGTGACAAGCAGTTGTCTGTCCACAGCAGACATGAGATGCGACAAAATCAATATAAAAAAATCACAGCCAATCAGAAGAGCGTGTGGGCGGAGTCTCTGCAGGCGCACTACACTTGCAACCAATTCGATCAAACATCAGCCAATCAGAAGAGCTTGTGGGAGGAGTCTCTCTGCAAGCGCACTGCACTCGCAGCCAAATCAATCCAAAATCACAGCCAATCAGAAGAGCGTGTGGGCGGAGTCTCTTTGCAAGCGCACTGCACTCGCAGCCAAATCAATCCAAAATCACAGCCAATCAGAAGAGCGTGTGGGCGGAGTCTCTCTGCAAGCACACTGCGGTCAAAACCAAATCAATCAAAAATCACAGCCAATCAGAAGAGCGCGTGGGTGGAGTCCTTCTGCAAGTCCACTGCACTCACAACCAAATCAATCCCAAATCACAGCCAATCAGAAGAGCGTGTGGGCGGAGTCTCTTTGCAAGCGCACTGCACTCGCAGCCAAATCAATCCAAAATCACAGCCAATCAGAAGAGCGTGTGGGCGGAGTCTCTCTGCAAGCACACTGCGGTCAAAACCAAATCAATCAAAAATCACAGCCAATCAGAAGAGCGCGTGGGTGGAGTCCTTCTGCAAGTCCACTGCACTCGCAGCCAAATCAATCCCAAATCACAGCCAATCAGAAGAGCGTGTGGGCGGAGTCTCTCTGCAAGCACACTGCACTCGCAAACAAATCAATCAAAATTCACAACCAATCAGAAGAACCTGTGGGCGGAGTCTCTCTGCAAGCGCACTGCACTCGCAACCAAATCAATCCAAAATCACAGCCAATCAGAAGAGCGTGTGGGCGGAGTCTCTCTGCAAGCGCACTGCACTCGCAACCAAATCAATCCAAAATCACAGCCAATCAGAAGAGCGTGTGGGCGGAGTCTCTCTGCAAGCGCACTGCACTCGCAAACAAATCAATCAAAAATCACAACCAATCAGAAGAACCTGTGGGCAGAGTCTCTCTGCAAGCGCACTGCACTCACAACCAAATCAATGCAAAATCACAGCCAATCAGAAGTGCTTGTGGGCGGAGTCGCTCTGTAAGCGCACTGCACTCGCAACCAAATCAATCAAAAATCACTGCCAATCAGAAGTGCTTGTGGGCAGAGTCTCTCTGCAAGTGCACTGCACTCGCAAACAAATCAATCAAAATTCACAACCAATCAGAAGAGCGTGTGGGCGGAGTCTCTCTGCAAGCACACTGCACTCGCAAACAAATCAATCAAAATTCACAACCAATCAGAAGAGCGTGTGGGCGGAGTCTCTCTG